>NC_053170.1:31326302-31378802 GCF_016835505.1 Polypterus senegalus | reverse complement strand
ATAAGATGGGTGTGAAAGAAATGGAGGAATGGTTAGGTGAGAGAAAACACAACTATTATATACATCATATATACATTAGAAATTTACTCAGTATGCCTTAAATGGCAACTGATAGTTTTTTCATTATTAATATTTTTGGATTTCTTTCTAATTTAGGTTTTAATAGAGCAGTGGCAATCTAATTGGTATGAGGAGAAGATGATCGGCATTTTCCTCAGTCTCTGTACATTTTCAGTTAGTCATTTTGAAATGTTGTGTACAAATTCTCTATCATTCTGTAGAAGTAATTGAAAGATGTTTTGGTTTTAAGCTGGTTATTCATCACTCCTCCCTTATTTCACATTCTGTAGACGGATAGCACGCGTCATTTAAAAACAATAGTTTAAGCAGAGATTTGGGCAAAAAAAGTAGACTGTTAGTGTTTTTGAAAACAATTAAGAAATGTGTTTTCAGAATGGATGATAGGATTTGCATGTAGAGCACAGAGGAAATTGATGGCAAAAGCCAGGGAGTTCTCGAGAGCTTGATATTAAAACATTTGGAGAAGAGGCAGTCTGCCTTCGGAACTCATGCAAATAAGAAGTTCACAGTTCTCTTTACACAAAGCCATGATGAATCTATATAAGCAAAAGGCAAGTAAAATTCCTATCTATTGTTTAGAGTAGGGGCAGCCTCACAGCAATAAACATGTATAAAAATTTCAGTTTCACTGTTTAGGTAAATAAGTGACACTTTCAGATCTTTTTAAAGTTGCCTTTTTGATATGGTCTGTATGTTGGTATGGAAGCTTTTATATCTGTACTTTGTACATACTGTATGTGACTGTGTAGCACACTTGTTACTCTTGCCTGTTGCAGTGGTCTGTGTAAGGTGCCTTCCACCCAATGCGACTGGTTTTGGCTCTGCCTTAATGTGACTCTGGGCTGAAAAATGGGTTCAGAAAAAGGTTGGATTATGCATTGTGTTCCTAGATTGCAGCATTGTTCTTTGAGGAACATATCTCATTTTGGTCTGTGCCAGTAAAGCAGAGAAAGAGCCCCAGCATTTTCTATGGAGAATTCTTTGGTTTTTTTTGTTTTTTTTTTAATTGTGTATATTCTGCTGCATCCCCAACTTGACTTGACTTGATACAATAGGTTTGTAAAGTTTTCCCTTTAAGTACACCTTATTGGGTATTAAATTCTACTTGGATGGAAATCACTATTGCTGCTGTATTAATGCAAATGCTGATCTTTCTCCCTCTCTCTCTGTCTTTTTAGGCAGGTAGAAATACTGCCCAGGGTCCTCCTCCCTCTACCCTTGCACAGATGGAAGAAAAAACGCAGGCGGATGCCCCAGCTTCTGGGGCAGACTTTGATATGATGAAAGCTTTTGACTGGAAGGATGGAATTGCAACGCTTCCTGGTAGCAACATACGGGTAAATTCACCTGCCACCTCTAAATTCATTTGGGGGCAACGTAGATAATCTTAAAAATTTCAAATTACCACACTGATCCTTTAAGGAATCTTTGTGTTTACCATCCTATGTGAATTCTTGTCAGTAATGTGTATTTGTTGTGCCGCTTATGTGATTAGATACTGGCAATGTTCGCTAAAAGGCATATCTGACTTCGTAAGAGAAATGTCAGTTAAACCAAACAAGTTTTATTTTTCAACATAATTGCTGTGAATGCTGATATACTGTATTTGTTAGGAAGTTCAGAAAACTTTTCTGTGTCGTTCAAATGAGACATTTTTGTCTTGCCTGTTCAACTGCTTATCAGTAGCTGACTTGATGTCTGCATCACTAGCATAGAATATCTCACGGAGGAAGCCCATCAAATTGAGGAGCAGACTTTAGTCACAAGAGTGCAGTTCTGGAGAATTCTTGGGAAGTCTCTCAAATCCACATCTATGCATTGTGAGTGGGGTGTAGTTATGAAGCAGATGGGATGGTCCACAGCTTCCTCCCACCAGTGGCTCCCCATTGATCCTGTTCTCTCTTTTCAAAAAAAAAAAAAACACGTAAAGAGTGTTGCTTTTTTGGCTTGAAAAATAACATTTTATTAGATCATAATATTCTACTGTAAAATGTGCAAAACAATAAAAGTAGAAAGTTAGAAGCGTAGAATGTATAATAATGATACAAATTATAATATTGATGAATAATAATAATATGAC
This sequence comes from Polypterus senegalus, assembly GCF_016835505.1. Classification (NCBI taxonomy): domain Eukaryota; kingdom Metazoa; phylum Chordata; class Cladistia; order Polypteriformes; family Polypteridae; genus Polypterus; species Polypterus senegalus. The sequence goes on along the minus strand of NC_053170.1, from coordinate 31,376,641 downwards.
CAGCACACTGCATGTGTGCGAGTGATGCACATGTCACTTTTGAATTCCCAGAATCACCTTTGGGAATCTGACCATTTTAATTTCGCTGCCTTGGTCATCACAGCTGATGAGAGGCGTTTCTTATGAGATGCCATTATGAAGATAGAAGATGCGTCTACATCGATGACCAGGTTACGCTCGGGCCTGACTGACGCTTACGCAAGACACACTTATATCGTTGCCCAAATAACACTCAGCACTAACGGCATTGGCACTTTTGCAGTCCAAGTAAACCTCGGGTCTTGCTTGAGACGCGTCTATGCAGTTGTCCAAGTGTCACTCGGGACGAATGCTTTTAGCATTGTTTTTACAGCCCGAGTGATGTTCTGGTCTAATGCTAAGGAGGTTAATTTCAGTTTGTCCTTTTCTCCCCAGAGTCTTTATACTTTTTGGGTGCAGGTGTCCTACTGACTACCCACAGAGCACTAATGAGGGAACTGGCTGAACTGATCGCGTCTGCACGTAAATACATGAACAGCTAATTCCCCCATCAACACCCCAGGGCCACTCCGCTTCACTGCACCTGCACCCACACCCAGCAAACTGAGCTGCTGCACTGTTTTTAATGTAAAAATGCACATCGCCACAGACCTCTTTATGTGCTTTACCACAGCAATTCGCTTTTTAACATATAATCCCGTAAAGAAATATTGTCTTAATCACACAATTCAATTCTGTGCCACTGTGGTCTGAAGTCTATCCCGGCAGCATTAGGCGGAAGGCATGACGTTCCCCAGGCCACAGTTCCAGTCCATTGAAGAGCTCACTCACACAGACACACACACACTTGCACAAGGATTATACTCATTTTAAAGAAATTCATTATCCACATATTACTAAATGCATTGGTAACTGAACATACTAAAAAGGCAAAAGCAAATAAGCTGTACGATAACTCAGAAAAATGCATTTCTTCAGATTTCTTATGTAAAGTGATTTAGGCAGCAAGCTGCAATTTGTTATATGTAGCTCTTCTAAGAAAACAAGAAAGACAAAGTTTTGGGTTTCCACCCCATATGTTTAATGTTTAAATCAGGAGGGCCGCAGTGGCTGCAGGTTTTTGTTCTAATCCGGTTGCTTAATTAGAAAGCAATTTTTGGCAATAATTTAATTTCATGGCTTGTTAGTGCTTTAACTCTGCTATGTCAGCTCATTCTCATATCCTAAATTTTCTTCCCCTTTCTAAGGATATCATCCAAATGATTTGAACGCTAAAATGGAGGAGTAATTCTCAGTCCTTCACTTTTTTTCCTTCACTTTCCTTTGAAGTATTTAATTAAACCCAATAGTGCATGATACATACACACATGTGTAAATGGTAACAAGCTAAATGGAGAAATGCTGGTTTCTTTTGTCATTTGCATCTTATTGCTAATAAGGAGCAATTAAAAACAAAGAATACAGCTGTTTAAGACTAAAATAAGCAATAAGGGTTCAAAATCTTAATGAACGACACAACTAAAGTGAAGCAGAAGTGTTACTTGAACAATAAGTGCTTCTTATTAAGCAATTGGGTTGGAGCAAAAACCTGCAGCCACTGCGGCCCTCCAGGACCGTGATTGAGGACCCCTGTTCTAAATAGTAAAAAAAGGAGGGTTGAGTAGTCACTGCTGACTGTGTCTAAAACGCCACTGAGGAGGAAGAGGTGTGTCCAAGGGACCGGAACCGAAAGTAATGTCACTGATAGGGAAGGTTCTGGAATTGTGCAGGCTTCTGTTCGGAGGGTCTGGAGAAGAGAGAGCAAAAGGTATTAGTGCATCCCGCCATTCTATGTCTCACCCAACCAAGCTCATTAACTGTGTGACACTGTATAATGGAATTTCTGCTTGATTTTCTGTCTTGAAAAAATACATTCAGTGAAACTTTAAATAACTTTAAATAATTATTTCTCTTTTTAAATGGAATAAACTGGCATTTTGTGTGTTTGTTCTTTTGCCATTCTTTCTGATAGTTCCGTGTCAATGAATTTGGAACATTAGAGATTATTACAGACACAGAAATGGATGCTTTGCAGTCCATTGCCAGCACCAGTAACCTCTCTGACCAGTCCCTTGCCAACACGTTGACCATGTGCACATCAGAGAAAGACACAAAAAATGCCAAACCATCTGAAGGTAAGCATTTCATGTAAGAAAAGTATATATGTAAAGCTGCATGGTTTGAAGAGCCAAGGTCTTGATACAGTTTACTGTTTTGACGCTGACATTGGTAAACGTCTTGAATTGCTTGGTTGAATTGAGTGGACACGTGAAATGTTAAAATACAGCAGAGATTTCCAGTTACTGTCAATTTAAGAGCTGTTTTTGTGTGTACTAGCTGTTGCTACCTTGCTAGCTTACCAATTATTCTTGTTTAGTTGATGGAACTCTGCACTCTTCATTTCACAATGAACAAAACCTTTGTTATACTAAAGGATTTTAATAAAATGTACACACAACTAGCTAAAAGCTGTCTAGCTATTCATCAGAGGATGCCAGCATGTCTTGGTTGGATGTCTTCTTTTATTTTCACCCTGGAGCAATTTTAGGCCTTTTTATCTCTTGGGTGATATTTTATATCATTCAGTGGCAGGAATGAGGAGTGCAAATGATTTGTTGCTATTGTGTATAATTTAGGATTTATTACTGTAATGCTTCCTTAATCAAAATGCTTTAAAGAGGTAAAATATATTACATTTTATAATGATTCTGCATATCAGAAGGGTACCCCTTGATATTTACATTTTTTCTTCCACGGAAAGTTTGCAAATAATTATTTTGTTAATTACTGTTCCAGAATCAGTTCTTCCATCCCCAGTCTTGATCAACCTTGAGGAGGCTCCAAGTGTTGAAGTGGTCTCCTGCCAAATGTGTGGGGTCTCTGGCAGCATTGAGAATTTCATCAAAGGCAAATTTTGCAGCAAGGGCTGCATACATGCACAAAATAGGTAAGGAAACATGATAAGTTCAAAAAGGTTAAACCACACTTAAGAAATGGTGAGATGTCTGTAATTTTAAATAGTGCTTGTATTGATTCACAATATATACAGTATAATGATATAAAACAAAATGTAAAAAAAATTGTATCAAAAGATTGAGTTAAGATTACTTTTGAAGTCAAAGATCACAGCACTTCTCAAAATACGATGGCAATACACTTGTAAGTACTGGAGCTACTGTGTATGAAGTGGTAAAACATGTAGCAGTAATGTTGACGTATGTTCTGTTATGTCATGCACTGTGTAAGTTTGCCTTATTTTCTTTGCTAGCAATTCCAAAAGCAGCCCCGCTGAACAGAAAGATTTAGCAAATGCAGTTAAACACTGTGATGACAATGACCGCCCTCTGAAACGAATTAGAAAGAAAAGGAAACTGTTCATGGATTCAGATGATGATGAAGAAGAAAATCCTGAGGAAGAGGAGGTAAGTATTTTTTTGCTCCTTTTTTGGGACAGTTCACATATTACATGTCTTTACTTCACATTTGGCAGTTACAGTATGTTGCTCTGCAGATGAAAGACATGAAAGTGTGTAGAGCTTATTTCTTTAGTGAAGTGAAGACAAGATTGTTTTTTGTTTAGTTAGCAGAGCTTAAAGGTTGGTTGATTCATGTCTGTATATTGAGGAAAACGACATGGCTTTCAACTAAGTTAAGGTGACAACTTAAATGCGTAGCTCAGCATGGATTCCTTTATTTCACTGGGTTTGTTCTTCCATCATCTTTGTGTTGTTTTTGCTGATGGATTTGATGTACAGTATGTACTACCAACAACAGGTTATAGGAAAGTGGATGGTATTCCCTGGATAACATTTTTTGCACAGGTGTAGATCTTTATTTTGTAGTGAAAAGTACATTTTTGTTTGATATAGTTACTCATGTTAGTTTTATCATAATATGTTTGCAGAATAACTGCATACCATATATGACAATCAAGCACAATGATCCACACTCCCAATGAGCAAACTGACGCTCTGCTTTAGTGAGTTTGCATTTCAAGTAAGACTCTGTACTGAGTGAAAGAAGATAATCAACAGTATGAACTTAAAGTTCTACATTCTATAGACTCTGTGCATGTGTTAAATTATGACTTTGCAAGTTTCTGTTTAGGTAGTGAAAAATTGTAACTTATTGATTGCAGATACATATTACTACTATTTTCATTTAAAAATAGGGGTTTTAAATGAAAACGATCTCCATCCACACTAGTGTTTTCACATTATTTACAGAAGTGTCTTCATCCACACTAAAACTACCAAAAATGTTCGGCCGAAAAATCTTTTAAAGGATGGGATAGCTGCTGGCCATGGGGTTTATCACCACTCTGTAGCGACAGGTGAATTGTTTACCTTTTGCACAAATATGCAGCATTTAAACTGTATGTATCTTAATTTCAGATGAATATAGGTAAGCAACATAACAAGCGCCTTGGAAAGCAACTCATCTACTGTATGTCTGCTATGGTGGAATGTGGTTGTCTTCCATGAAAGAGTAACCAGTCAAGGAGTGACACTTCGTAAAGAGCAGATCCGGACACAGAAGTGGCACATACTGTAATAAGCACAAATAAATCACAGTGTAATCAGAGTCTGCGTTTTCAATACATTTTCACCCATCCACACCGCAACACAGAGCTGGCATTTTCAGAAGTATATGGCCCTGGGGAGCAATTTCACAAGTCTTTATTGTCAGGAGTTTAAAATGCTGGGGTGGTGTGTATGACAGGCCCAAACAGACCATTGTCTGCGTATTAAAATGTAGTACAGTAGTATTGATATAGCCTCGTTCTCAACTTCTGAGTCACTACTGCTACTACTACCACCTGGTTTGTCAGTGCTGCAAGGCCATTTCAACAGTTGATTTCAGTAAAGTAAATCAGTAAATTCCCTAAACCCGGCAATGTTTTCAGGCTCTGTCTAAGGTATTCTCTTGCATTTCAAGGACAAATGAGTGATACAATATGCAGTTTATTCTGGGTTTGCCCAAGCTGGTCTTCAAAGTGAGCGATACCTGATAAATCTTCCATTGGGGGCTAACTGGGGATCCTCAGTAGATGTCAAAACTACCTCAGATAGACCCAACTGGCTCCTCTTGATCTGCACAAACACTAAGTTAAATATTGGGGCACCTTTTACTGTTTTAACCAAGAAGGCTCATTTGAAATACAAATTGCTGTACATTTGGGTGCTGGAGATTAGGGGTTAACATAAGAGAGAATAATTATGAAGAAATAAGAATCCTTTTTGGTGTATTTGTGTAGACAGTTGTTAATTATGTAATTTTCATGGCAAAATGCTAGTAGCACAATTGTAACAAATCAGCCCCGACATGCTACAAAGGGCTGATCGCTACCACTCACCTTTCCTAACTTTAAGGTGGTTGATAAACAGGTTAGGCTAATATCGCACCCTGCCAAGCCCCGTTGTACGCCCCTTTTGAAATGATCAGCTCAAACAGGCACATAAATGTATACAGTATAAAAAAATAGCTATAAGGCAACATCCGTTATCAATGGAAAATATATTATACAAAAGTGAAAGTAAAGAAGATGAAAAACGGTAACAATCCCTTTCCTCCCCTCCACCAACCCAAAACAACCCCCATATAAAATCACACCCCCAGCCCCCTTCTAAAGTTCACACACAATTCCAAAGTTCCAGCCAGCTGTTAACAGCAGGTGACAGAATTGTAGAATGCCAGCCGATCCAAAAAAGTCAAAATCTTAACTGTAAGATGTTTCTCAGTCAGTCTGCACCATTTTAAAAAAAGAAAAAAAAAGAGGTTTTAGTTAGTTCACCTGAGTCTGCTAGTTATAATGGATTGCAAAAATACACGTTCTTAGAGCAAATCGCTGACCTCCTCCTATATAGACAGGTCTTTGGGAGCTGCTGAACCTTCTCCCACGGACCAGGCATATGTTTAGATAGGTCTTATCCCTTTGTTGTTCCTTGATTGTTGTTCCCATCTCCTTTTCAAAATCAGCAAGATTTATGCAAATTTCACCAGAAAAAAGAAACCGCATGTCCTGCGTTCCGAGGAGCCACTGTCAATTACAGACTGTATGGGCCAACCTAATACCAGACAGACAGCAGAAAATAAATAACATTTTTTTTATGTAGCAGTGCTACACAATAAGCAGGGCATTTTTAGTCAAATATATAAATCCCTCTTTTTTTTTTTTTGCCCATGCCCAGTCATCTACTTCAGGGAGCCATCAATATTCAAACAAAAAATATAACAATATAACAAAAACATTATTATTTATACTGGTTTTCAGGAACCATAACTTGTACTGGTGCAAGTCGGAGCTCACGCACAGTTAACTTAAAATTTGCCGTACTGTATCTTTGTGCTGAAAATGTATTAACCAGTAAAAGCACATGTGAACTTGACAAGAATGTGCAGAGTCTACATACATTGTGACCGTGGTTGAGAATTGTGCTCAGATCCCTTGAAATCTCTGCGTTGTCGGCTTATTCTAAGGGTTGTAGGGAAGAATATGCTTTAGCAACATTGGGAGCAAATTGGGTGTTAATCTGTTACAGGGGGTCACACTCAGTTGCTTATCTAGAATCATTTTAGTTAGATTAGCCAGTCACCCTAACTTGCATGTTATTGGGAGGAAATGTAAAACTCACACAGACATTGCCCACTGTGAGGTGTGAACTACCAGCTCTGCAGCCATGAGGCATTAACCACCGGCACCAAATATGCTTCTACTAAGTTTACTTCAGAACTATCTAATAGTTTGAGCTGAACATTTCCATTACATGCACTTCTGTGACCCATCTGTGAAGATACCAACTCCACAAATCTGTATGTTGCCTTAAAAGGTAATCATCAGAGTCTTGTAATACAATGATATTCATTATCCCATTACAATGTTGATGCTTAACCTTGATTGTACATTGAAACTAAATATTTGCAGAATATGGGACTGCAGGATTGCCAGAAACCACTCAGAACCCAATGTGATTTTCTGACTCTGTTACCGTGTTCACATTATGGATGCAGCAGTTGCCATGACAGGACACTTTAGCAATTGCATTTAAGTTAAATTCAGTGCATTTCTTTACCAATATACTACAATGAGGCAATCATGCTTAGGGCCTATGCTTTAACATTGCAGTAATCGGAGAGTCCCCCACACATCAGTGGCTCGCATGCCTCCCATCCAGGTTTGGTTCATGACTTTAGCGTATGTATGATATTTCTGCACATATCTACTGAATTCACATTTTCTGCACATCATATACACCTGCATGTTTGTACTGAATAGAATGTACTTATAAGGAATGAAAGGAGACTTCTCAAATAACGAATAAAGACTAAACTCCACAGAGAAGACCCTGCATAGGTTGGAAAAATGTGGTGTTCTTCTGAATGTGCTTCTGAATGAGCAAAGTATATTTAGACATTATTAAAGAGCTCTACAAATACATAGGATGAAAATTAAAACTACCGTTGTGGATGTGTTAAGTAGAGGCTGGCATCCAGTTCTTAGCTGATGTTTATTTTATATAGCACTTTTCAAAGTGTAAACCATTTCAAAGGGCTGTTTATTACAAGATCTATTGTTTTGATTTCTTAAACTTGGTTAGAGCCATGCAAGCTGATTTAAAAAAAAAAATAGCAGCATATGTCAGTAATGAAAAGTGCTGTATTTATAAAAATAAAAAGGGTACAGGACAGTATTATAGCACAAAAGGAACACTGTGTGATTGTAATAGAGACGGAGTGAATCATTCAAACAGTTAGAGACTTTTATAAGTGGGGAATAACCATGTGTTTGTTTATAATAAATACTGAAATAATTCATTAGTAAAAATGGAAGTAAAAGTCAAGTAGAAGTACAAACCGAATTCCAAAAAAGTTGCGGCACTATACAAATCGTGAATAAAAACTGAATGCAATGATATGGAGGTGCCAACTTCTAATATTTTATTCAGAATAGAACATAAATCACGGAACAAAAGTTTAAACTGAGAAAATGTATCATTTTAAGGGAAAAATATGTTGATTCAGAATTTCATGGTGTCAACAAATCCCAAAAAAGTTGGGACAAGGCCATTTTCACCACTGTGTGGCATCTCCCCTTCTTCTTACAACACTCAACAGACGTCTGGGGACCGAGGAGACCAGTTTCTCAAGTTTAAAAATAGGAATGCTCTCCCATTCCTGTCTAATACAGGCCTCTAACTGTTCAATCGTCTTGGGCCTTCTTTGTCGCACCTTCCTCTTTATGATGCGCCAAATGTTCTCTATAGGTGAAAGATCTGGACTGCAGACTGGCCATTTCAGTACCCGGATCCTTCTCCTACGCAGCCATGATGTTGTGATTGATGCAGAATGTGGTCTGGCATTATCTTGTTGAAAAATGCAGGGTCTTCCCTGAAAGAGATGACGCCTGGATGGGAGCATATGTTGTTCTAGAACCTGAATATATTTTTCTGCATTGATGGTGCCTTTCCAGACATGCAAGCTGCCCATGCCACACGCACTCATGCAACCCCATACCATCAGAGATGCAGGCTTCTGAACTGAGCGTTGATAACAACTTGGGTTGTCCTTGTCCTCTTTGGTCCGGATGACATGGCGTCCCAGATTTCCAAAAGAACTTGAATCGTGACTCGTCTGACCACAGAACAGTCTTCCATTTTGCCACACTCCATTTTAAATGATCCCTGGCCCAGTGAAACGCCTGAGCTTGTGGATCTTGCTTAGAAATGGCTTCTTCTTTGCACTGTAGAGTTTCAGCTGGCAACGGCGGATGGCACAGTGGATTGTGTTCACTGACAATGGTTTCTGGAAGTATTCCTGAGCCCATTCTGTGATTTCCTTTACAGTAGCATTCCTGGTTGTGGTGCAGTGTCGTTTAAGGGCCCGGAGATCACGGGCATCCAGTATGGTTTTACGGCCTTGACCCTTATGCACAGAGATTGTTCCAGATTCTCTGAATCTTCGGATGATGTTATGCACAGTTGATGATGATAGATGCAAAGTCTTTGCAATTTTTCGCTGGGTAACACCTTTCTGATATTGCTCCACTATCTTTCTGCGCAACATTGTGGGAATTGGTGATCCTCTACCCATCTTGGCTTCTGAGAGACACTGCCACTCTGAGAAGCTCTTTTTATACCCAATCATGTTGCCAATTGACCTAATTAGTGTTAATTGGTCTTCCAGCTCTTCGTTATGCTCAAATTTACTTTTTCCAGCCTCTTATTGCTACTTGTCCCAACCTTTTTGGGATTTGTTGACACCGTGAAATTTTGAATCAACATATTTTTCCTTTAAAATGATACATTTACTCGGATTAAACGTTTGATCTGTCATCTACGTTCTATTACAAATAAAATATTGACATTTGCCATCTCCACATCATTGCATTCAGTTTTTATTCACAATTTGTTTAGTGTCCCAACTTTTTTGGAATCCGGTTTTTAATAATTTGGTTTATCTTAAACAACCATGCATCCCAACTCTTTCATAGGGTTGGTTCAGATTCATAAATTTAAAACAAACTTTACATGCTGCGCTAATGCAAATAAAGATTTACACATAAGGAGGTTTCTGAATTTGTTTACATTTTTTGTGTAATTTTAACCATGACCTGCAAATGTAAGATTAGTTTACAGTGCTGCCTGGTTATCTCTTTGCTGTCATTTGATTGAGAATGGCTGCAATGTTCTTCTTAAAAACACAAAGGTTGTTTATGTGAACATCACTCTGATCATACAGTACAAATTCTTTATTTTGGAAAAAATAGAAGATCCTGGTAGAGGAAGACACAGAGAAGAAGGGATATGGTATACCGGTAAATGTGATTAACAAACAGTGTTTAAGTACAAATAGGTTATGTACAGCAAAACTTCAAAGCAAGTTGATCAAAAATGAAAAATAGAAAAATAACTTCTGACATGGCTTAATTATAAGTAGACTGCTGCACTAAGAAGGGAAACACTTCTTTAATATTAGTAGTACTACTTTTAGTGAGCCACCATAAATTGCATGTCACTTTTGTAAAAATAGTATTCAACAAAATTCTCACACTCCCTGGGTTGTCAGGAGAATTGTACTTTAGGTAAATTCGGTTAACTGAATTTGTTTCATTTAAATATGGGAACCAGGTTTTACAGTACAATCTTGCAGCTAACAAATTACATTGTATTTAAACTCCGGTCTTTTTCAAACTTTTTGTAACCAAGTACATGAAAACTGGAATATCATTGACTTTTTAAAAAATTGCTTTGTTTTATTAGAAAAGTGGTTGTAAGTTAGTGACTTGGAGTTGGCCCTGAAGGAGTGAGTTCTGTGTGTGTGTATATCATTTTTCTCAATGGATTGGCTCCCTGTCTATAAGTGCTTTCTGCATTGTAGCTAATGCTGATTGATGACCTCTGGAGCCCTGGAACTTTATAAAGTTTTTTAGAAAGTGTGTTTAGTAAATGGATGAATGTATGATTGTTGAAATTTTTATTTTGTCATATTTTTTAAGGAAAAATCAAGAAGTGGCAAAGGACGGAGAGGTGCCAAACCAAACAAACAAGGTATATTTTGGATCAAATATGTTCTTAATGAAAAAGGATTTTATGTTTTCATAGGTTTTTTCTTTTTGTTAACAATTTGCAATATTGTCATTAATCCACATTTTATAGTTGTATTAAAAATATTATCCTGTTAAATTCAAATGACTTTTATGTCTGCTTTAAAAATAATTCTTAGCATTGAATTAAGGGCAGACCCAATTTCTGTTTTGTCTGTTTTGGCCTTTGTATAGTGTGAGCGTGTATGTCAGGTTAATATTGAAGGTTTAGTCTCTGTGAGTACTTGGCCCAATACTCATTAATATGTATGAGTTTATATCATTAAATTATGTTCACAGGAATGTGATGCATTTTTTCTTAAAGAGGCACATAATGAATGGCACAGATTTATTTTTCTGCAGTAGCAGTTGCTCCAGCCAAAAAGAAAGTTTGGAGCTGGCCAGCATATCTGGAAGAGGAAAAGATGGTGGCTGCTCCTGTAAAGCTTTTCAAAGAGGTGAGAAGGAAAGCATAGTAAGATTCCTTGATCAAAGTGCTGTTTTATTATACCAAATCTTGATGTGATTACACATATTTGTGTTAACCATTTTATTTTAATTATAAAGTCATTCTTGTTATTAATTGAAGTTGCTTTTCTGACAAAAATTAACAGAGTGATTTGTGGATTGCAGTAAATTAGAATAATAATATAATATTTTATAAATATAAAATATATCAGGTAGTTTATTCAAAATGGTGCTATTTGAGTTTTCATAGCTCTGACTTGTGACTTTTCACCTTCCCAACTTAGTACATTCATGTGAGTTGCTGGTTGGGTTTTTAGGAAAACTGTAGGGTTGCTATCGATTTGTTACTTGTTTGGCTAAAAAGCAACTAAATAGTATTTTTGTTCATGAAAATGAAGAGCAAGGGAAACATATTAAAGGTGTATTGTGTTGCATTACTCCACATCATCACACAAATGCCACTTCTGGCTGAACAGATTATATTTTATATAGTTGAATGAGATGAAAGGTCAGTGTTGCATCATAACACAGAGAACTGGGGTACTTTCCTCCAAATTATCAATTCGGAGCACTGACTTTGTATGTGTATTCACATGAAATTTCTGACTCACTATCTCAGATTTTGAACTTAAGCAGCTAAATTAGAAAATTACTAAAATTAAGGGCCATGGTAGTTTCTTTTGCTGAATATGAAGGAGAAGTAAAAGCTACAGAATTATTATTATCTGTAATTTAAGAAAAAAAGAGTTAATCAAGTCATCAAATTACTTTCAGTTTTAATTTGCCCTCTTTCCTACTAAAGTGTGGCTCTTGTTTAAGGCTTGTCAAGTTTAAACTATTTGAAAGAAATGAGTAGAGGTCAAACCTAGGCAATGTCTTTTCCTCTCTTTCAGCATCAGTCATTTCCTCAGAGTCGCAATGGATTTAAAGTGGGCATGAAACTGGAAGGGATTGACCCGTGCCACCCGTCATTGTTTTGTGTGTTAACAGTTGCAGAGGTCAGTTAAAAAAAAAAAAAAACAACTTTATTTTCAGCTGACACTTTTCACTTCTGACTGTTTTGATACTAATGGGGTGCAGGGGGTGCATTTGGTTTGGATTTAGGTGAGGATGGTGATCCAGTTCTGCTTGCATTTCCACCAAAAGGTAAAGAATTTTAATGCTATATATAATTAGTAAATTATTTACTAGATAGGAGGAGATTAGGACCAGAAAGTTAGTTAAAAAATGCAGCAGATTCTGAATTGATGGAAGTTTATTTCAAAGGTGCAAAATGGTAATTAGTGTATATTTTCTTTTTTTACGATTCAACTTTTAAATGATATTACACTAGATTTAATGCATTATGAGTTTCATTAAAGCACAAATTTCATTATGTGCAGTTTTCCAAAGGACCAAACAGAAACAATGGGCAACTCGCAAACGGTTCATTCTTTCTGAACGACTCTTCAGTGAATGATACAAATCAATTCTCAAGAACAAACAAATCGATTCAGTGGAGCTGAGCTGACATGCTAAAGCACTTGCGTGTCCTGCATGATGACATCAGCATGTTTCGTTTCAATGACACTGGCTCATAGATGTTTAAAGCCCTTGAGCAAGAACTGCCAGAGTCATGAGTCTCCACTCACTTCACTTGAGATTCTTTTGAGTTCAAACTATATCAATATCGACAAATTAAAACTCTGTCATTGATAATTTATTCATCATACCAGTACAATACAGCATCAAGACATTTACAATATGTTAGAATGTATTAATTGTGTTTTGTTCAAGCTGTTATTGAAAGCGTTTTAAACTGAATATATGAACAATATAAACAGATATGTTTGTCTCTTTGTACATTCAAAAATTAATGACACAAAACTGAACCTTCAAAAATATTGTGATTTCTTAACAATCATTTTTTAGAACTCTTTGAATGCACTGCACACGCATCATTTACTGATTCTTTTCAGTTCAAACTGAATTATCATCATGTTTAGTGTATTGTTAATTATATATACATACACATTTAATAATTCATATATATATATATATACACACACAAAATAATATATGACTTATTAAATTGTATATTTGTGATGCGATCAGAGGGGAAGCCCCAAACATGCCAACCCAGACTTTACATATGTGCCATTGTCTAATCCTAAAAATGAATCAAAAGAATCAATTTCGAGATGAATTGAAAATGCCCATCACTAATAGACAGGTGTACTTGGGTTACATTTCTTGGCACTTCATATCAAAAGTGGTGAGGGCAAATATTTTTTACTACATATATTTTGAATTAACTAAATCCCTTCACTTATGTATCTCTCTAGTGAAATCTCCATTAATATTACTTTCTCTCCACCCTCAAACCATGTGTAGGTCCAGGGATACCGGATCAGACTACATTTTGATGGCTATCCTGAATGTTATGACTTTTGGGTAAATGCTGATTCTTGGGATTTGAAGCCTCCTGGTTGGTGTGAAAAGATGGGACAGAAGCTTCTCCTTCCTAAAAGTAGGTTTTTATCTACTTGAATCTTAGTTTTAAGGTCAGAATATGAAGGTTTGCATATGTGTTACAGTTGATGCATCATTAATATTTTTCACTAAAGGGGCTATCTAGTTAATAAAGGTAAGTGACGTGTTCATCTTGTAGGTTATGTCTTTAATCTTAACTAGTCAACCCGCGGCGTAGTATACGCCGCATAATTATTTATTGATGGGTGAACACTTCCTAAAAGACGCAGTTGTCCAAATGGGGTGGGTTTGAGGATACGACTGAGTGAATGAAAAGATGGAACTCTGGAGAGAGCAACATACTGTACAATTGTCTGTGACTGAAAACTGGTTTTGGCAGATACAGGCATATCTTTTTTTTTTTAATTTCTTTATTGTCATTGCAAAGGCCAATCTAACAGGAAATTGTCTGGGTGTAAAAGGCAAATTTGAATCTGATGGGGTCAGGGAAATCCGGGGAATAAGGACCGTTTCTGAGGTAGCAGCTGTGGTAGTTTTACACTCCAGTACATTGCGATGAATGCTGCCTGATGCAGGAATTTGTATAACATTGAAAGAAATGTTGTTTCCTTGAAATACATCTGAAGCGGTGGCCATGGTAGAAAAATGAACAGTCAACCTGGCTTAGAGCTGCATGTGGACTGTAGCAGATACGAAAGCGACTGAGGCAGTGTTTGGTGAGGTGTTGCATGCAGGCACATGAGCAGGCAGTGCGTGCGCATGCTTCGAGAGTGAGGGTGGACAAGGGAGGAGGGTTAGAGTTGGCGGGCGGGGCTCTGTCGTGCGTACCCTCTGGTCTCTGTCGTGCGTACCCCATGGTCTCTGTTGTGCGTACCCCATGGTTGGGCGACTTAGTCAATTAATATATATATATAGATGAAAATTTAATGGTAGAATTATAGAGAAGCGAACATGAAACTGGCTACAAAAAAAGGGACAGTGTACTCAACAAAGAAAATGTGGCAGAAAAAAAATGTTTATCAAGAAATTTAGTTCAGTAGTGAGGTGACTCTATTACCACCTTTTAAATGACTTTTCTTAAGGTGAGATGGAAATGTTTTAAACTTCTTTTTGGTGAACAGACTTTAGCTCTTTGTTTCTTTGTGTTTATTTGTATTATTTTTTCTTTTTAAACATTTTCCATAAACCAATAACAAAATCAAGTCTGTTGTAACCATAATTCCAGAAAAAAAAAGTTTTAAAAAATATTTTTATATTGAAACAAATTATAAACAGATAACTTATGTCCATGCATTTTCCACGTTACATTCAAATGGATGAGCTGGATTATTATCAAATTTTCTTTTTTGTCGCAGTTTCAGTCAATAGAAATAGCCAAGAGGCCTGCATTTCCCAAATGGAAACCAACTGTAGTGCCTATGAATTTCATGCTAGTGTTGAAGATTTTCATTCAGAACTGCAAAAGGAGCAAATCACACTTATATCTACAATTAAAAATTTTATGAACATTTACATTTCAGACTAAGCTTTCTTTAGTTTTGGCTTTTATCATCCACAACTGACTGTATTTACTAGGCTATTTAAAATCAAACCAGTAACAAATTTTCACTGTGTATTAATGAAAAATAAAATGAGCCTCTCGAGAGATTATCAGTCTGCTTTTGCTAAGTCTGCCCTTGTATGCGTCAATGGCCACATTGTGCTTAATCATCAATATTTTTCTTCTTTCATTTTCATTGATTATACTTCATTGCCCTAATTGACTTTTCAGATTATATTCTATGTCATCAGTCTTCAGATTTTATTTCTTTTTAATCCATTTTGAATCCATTGAAAGAGTAGTTTTATCTTATGACTTGGGCTTGGGCACGTCTGTGTTGAGCATTATATAAAATAAAGATCGATTGTTCTCTTTAGAATAGCATTTCACTGTGCTCTGGTTCTTGATTATGCCAGAATAGCTAATGAATGGACGCTTGATTGATGACTTGGTTAACCCAAATGCTGTGTGTGTGTGTTTTTTTTCTTTATAAGGCATTAAATAATAACAACATATTGTTTTCAGGCTGTAAAGAAGGAGAATTCAGCTGGAGTACATACGTTAAAAACTGCAGAGGCCAGATGGCACCTAAAAGCCTTTTCAAAAGCTTAAATTCTGTAAGTATTTCACAGTTTGGTGAAAACAGTCAGTTTCATTTATAATCTATTACACAATATTTTATATATATAAATGTATTAAATTATATTTTTATGTTTTATATTTCCCTGCGTGGAGTTCGGGTTCGGGGAGTTTGCATGTTCTCCCCGTATCTGCGCGGGTTTCCTCCGAGTATTCTGGTTTCCTCCCACAGTCCAAAGACATGCAGGTTAGGTGCATTGGCGATTCTAAATTGTCCCTAGCATGTGCTTTGTGTGTGTGTGCCCTGCGGTGGGCTGGCGCCCTGCCCGGGGTTTGTTTCCTGCCTCGTGCCCTGTGTTGGCTGGGATTGGCTCTGGCAGACTCCCGTGACCGTGTAGGTAGTATATAGCGGGTTGGATAATGAATGGATGGATGTTTTATATTCATGGAACAAAATCGTCTGAGGTCACATGACAAACTGTTTATCCTGCAGGTTGAAAGGCCTTCTTTTGCTTGCTTTTTCCAAGGTGTGTTGTTAGACAAATGCTTGATTGTCCATGCAGAAAATTTTTGTATGTGTTTGATGGTTTGTTTTCTTTAATAAAATGTTTAAATTGAAAGAATGAATATTGTTCAGTTCCAGATTAAGATTAAAACTATAGAAGGAGAACCTGAAACTCCTTAGTGAAGTATCTTTCAATTGCATGGTCTGTCATACAGCTGTTGATTTTTTTCAGTTCAGTGTGACATGGAAAACAAAAATGTTCACAGCGTTTCCTCTCTTCTCCCAGTCAGTAACACCATCAGGGTTCCGGCCTGGAATGAAATTAGAAGCTGTGGACAAAAAGAATCCATCTCTCATTTGTGTTGCTACTATTTCAGCCGTTGTTGATAACCGGCTTCTGATCCATTTTGACAACTGGGAGGATACCTATGACTACTGGTAAAATGATTTAATTTTACAATTTTCATGCTGGTTACACAGTACTTCATTTTGTTAGATTAATGTGTACTCTTTGGGGTTGTTCACATTGGGAGAAAAATGTTGTATGTTTAAATACTGTTAAACAATCACTTACAGTGTCTGTAAACTGTAATTTACTAAAGTACATGCAGTCTTTGCTCTTTAATGAAATGTATAAAAACTTTATAAAAATCAGCACAGAGATTCCATAACTGCAACAGTAGGGGGAGCCCCAGGATGCAGTGTGAATGCTGTTCTAGTAGGCCTTTAGCATTATGAATGAGAAGTTCTTGAAGAACATACATCATATTGACTTTGTGAGCACTGTATAAAATAATTGTGTTAATAAGCAAAAAGAGAACTGTACAGTGGTCCTTTATCTTAAAATTGTCAAAGAGTGTTGATTTTAAAATAATACACTGGAGAAGACATTTCCAGTGAAGTAATGCCCAATTATCTGCCCTACAAAGATATAAAGGAATGAATAGCCAGCCACAATATGAAGACAATATATAAAGAAGCAATACCATTTACCATTAAAATTCTGATTAGACCCCGTGGTGAATATCATTTGGTTGACGACTGTGCAGCATCTCTTTAGTGCTTGCTTGATTTAAATGTGACAGATCTTTCCAGCCATACTTTTTCTTTCACTCCTCCAATTAAAATTCTTAAAAATATATTAATATTTAGCACCGAGTATTCTGAGGAACTTATTGAAAAACAAGATTATTCCTGCTGTTTCAGCAGCAGCATTGTAGCCCTCCAAGTCTGTGTAGACCCTCAGTTAAATTTAGAGAGTGTTTTCAGCCTCTCTCTAGCAATTTACAATTACACTTAAGACAAATCAAACATGTTATTGGCCGATGAACTGTATTTAATCCTTGTGTTTTCTAAATATTTATATTTATTAATATGAAGCCGGGTTGATTTCCACACAGTCAAACTGAATTCTCTTTTTATGAAATAGATGTGTTTAGGAATTATAGTTGGGTTGTATAACAATTCATGTTGCTTTCTCACACTTGTTTAGTTGTACTGTGCCTTGCCTTATAATACTAGACATTTGATTGTTTAACTGCTTGCATGGTCTAGTGTGTTTAGAGGTCAGCCACACTTTATTATTTACTTTGCTGCTGAATGCTCTTTGTGCTCCAGGTGTGATGCCAGTAGCCCTTACATTCACCCAGTAGGATTCTGCCAAGATAATAACCTGACATTAATGGCACCACCAGGTGGGTCTGCTTTTGGTGATTGTGAAGGCCTCATTGCTTTGTGTTAGTTTAATCTTTTAAGAAAAACTGCAGGTGTATTTGTTAAGACCTATATAAAGATTTTGTTAAAAAAATCAAAGTTGAAGTGTTACATTATTAAGAAACTGCTCCTCCTTTTTCCCAAAAAACATTGCCCTATTTTATATTTGGCTGACAGCTTTATCCAAGGTGACTTGCAAGTTCAGAATCTGTTACAACTGACTTAAGATATTTTTACAGGCAGGTTACATGACCACCAACACTACACTACCAGTCTTTCACAGGAAACTCTGCTTCTCACACCCATACTTGCACTGGGCTAATTTAAGATAGCCAGTTAAAAAAAAAACACTGGGGGGAAAAAAATGTTGATACGAGGAGAACATGAAAACTCCACACAAATAATGACAACACTGGGGTTTGAACAAAGTGTCTCAGACCTGTTAGGTTGCAGTGCTACCCTAAATGTCACCATGCTGCTCAAAACTGTCTGAAATGTAGTCTATAATTAAGTATATTATTATTTGAATGATTGATAAAACACTAACAATTTACTTTTTTGTGAAATTTGCTTAATTATATTTTAAGGGGTAGTGGAGATGTCTTATTACTAATACAATAATTTTATTTCCTTTATTTTTCTTCAGGCATTTTTAAAGGCCATCTCAGTCAAAGTTGAGAAGCTCCTTCTAAGTCGCGCCTTTAAGGGTTATTAAATTCATAACAGGTTTTTCCCTCATTCTTCCTGTTTTTTAATATTCCCCAATAAATTCATCATTTTACTTTACAAAATATTTTAGGCAGCCTTGTGTATTTCAGTTTATCAATCTTTTACATACTTCATGCTGGAAAATACTGGAGTTGTCTTTGAAAATGCATGTTGACACGTCACTCCTGTCATGAGGTCAACTTTAGACTTCATTTCATATTTAAATCGAATGACATTTACACTTTGCTTTCAAAAGACTCACTAGTGGTTGTTACCTTTATGCAACAGCACAATGAACCGCTGACACTTACCTGCAATTAAAATTAAATTGGGCTGCTCAAATTGACCCAACAAGCAAAGGTGACATTAAACTTTAATGTTTTGACAAAATGCAAAAAATGTGACTGACTCATGAAGGAAATGCTAGCACGATTGCTCACACACCATTGCGTTCGCTTTTTAAAGCTGCACAGGAGTCCATGCTGGCTGCCTGTCCTTCCGCCACTTACTGGAGTGCTGAAGCCATCCCACACAATTCTTTTGTCACTTCCTTTACTTGATTGTTATACGTGGATAGAAAATGTGTTTTGCAGTTCCGCTCATGTTACACGTGATTGCAGTCTCTTCTGACTAACAAATGTGGCCTGTGTGCTACTTCACCAGTGTCTTTACAGTACGCTGTATCATTTTTTTTTAAGGAGGTTACATGCCAACCATCATGATGCTCATAATAATGCCGTTGTAAACTGCTGTACTTTGCTTTAGCAACAAATTCTCGCCATCATCCGTACTGCCACTTTCCCTCGAATTTATGTGCTGACAAGGGCACCCTTTACAGGTGGTCTTTCAAGTCCCAAGGTGCAGTGTGCTAGGCATCACAGAGGTGCTCTTTAGCTGAATGTTTGTAGTTTTATGTTTGATATGAGGAAGCAAAATACTCCAAGGCTGTAGTTCTGCCTGATCCCTGAACTGGTCAGCATACATTTTTATAACCTTGACATTTCTTGAATTGCATATTTAATTTATGTATACTATGACCATTTTATAATATTTTTATTACTATTATACAATTTATAAAATTAGTGAAAATAACACTAAATCCTGACAGCCTAGTCTGTCCTGTTTAATTAAACCTATTATTATTTACTTCTTAAAGATGGTATTCTGTTTGTAAAATGGAACCTACCCATTATATTATATTGCTATGTTTATATTTTATTTGCATTTATACATTTTGTAAGTAAAATATACTTAGTTGCTAAAATGCTAGGTCAAATTTATATTCATTTACAGTGGATATAAAAAGAGTACACACAGGATTTTTTCTTTTTTTCGCTAAACAGTTTCTGATTTGTTTTCAACTTCTATACATAGATTGAAATTCCACAATACAAATGGAATAACTTCTGACAGGATTTATCTTGGTTTCATTCTTTATATTCAGTATACCTAATATCTGTGGTAATCTGCTCGGTTTTTGTCATCATTTATTAATACTGGCGGAAAGTGTTTGCAGCTTCACCTAATGCAGCAAAAATGCTAGCGCTGACCCTGAAGCTGACGACATTTTTTTTTCTGCTCAATGCTGATTTGGTTCCATGGCCACCAGTATCTTTCCTAACCTGCTGTAATGTCCAAGAAAAGACAAGCTGGTAAAGGAAGAGGATACAGTTTTGATGAACAGAGAAGTACCTTTGAGTCTCGTTTGTAAAAAATAAAAATAGTGGTGGGAGTTGTTTGTTGATATATTCTGGCCATTGTGTCAGGTATATAAAGTTTTATTTTTGGTCCTCAATTAAATTTAGTTTGACACCCCGATCTAATGATCCATTAATTTAAATTGCATATGTGTATTTGTTACGAGCGTTAAGCTGCATTTTTTTTTTTTTGTAAAATACGTACACATATAAAAACCTTTATTTAAAAGGTATCTATTAATTACAGATCTAAATGTCTTTTACATAACATTAAAAGATCATGTTTATCTCCTTTAAATACACAACTTAGATTCATAGATTCACATACATGAAAATTATTTAAAATTGCATATTAAAGTGAGAACCATTATATTCACGGATTTCTATTTTCCCCGGTGGCATTGACATGTAATCCCCATGAATACCAAAATCTATGGTACTGTGAGTTTTTTATAATGTGGAGGTTTGTAAGCAAGAAGGGTTTTGGTATTAGAAGTTATTTCAGTTGTAATTCCTATATGTATAATATGGTCAGAAGCAATTCATCCAATTTTTGAAACACATCTTTACTTTGTAGGGAATGGGCTTGATATTTGCCAACATCTTTTGATGGTTCATTTGATAAGCAGATTGTAGTTTAATGGAATCCTCCACAGCAGCAAAGGAGGAAATGACAGCCATATGCGTGTATACCTAGAGTAGAGAGGAGAGTGCGAGTCTTTTAGCCTCTAGTATTATTGTTGTGTGACCTTGGATACCTGTGTGGCTGCTTACACGTCTAGTTGTTTTGAAAATTGTTTGTAAATTTCACTAAAATTATTTGAGATTAAGAAATATCTATGGGATTATTATTATCATCATTATTAAACATTAACAGCATTTTAAAATTGACACTATGTAAAAACGAAAAGATGAAAACTGGAAACTTGTAATGTGTTTGCCATCATGTAATATTTTTACACATTGTGACCCAAGGTATCGCTTAACAGCTTGCCTCTACTCAAATTTACCTTTTCTAGTCACATTTTATTTTTTTAACACATATGTGACAGTGCAGCATTTATTTGTATAGAATGAAATTGAAAAGGATTATACTCTACTTCATTTTTCACTTGCAAGGGTCAAGGTGACATCCCCAAATTATGTTGTTATGTGTTCCTGGTCTGCAAAGAAAGTAATTAAATATCAAATGTTGCATTCCAGTTTTAAGTGTGGACTTCACTTTTTTGTAGTCTATGAAAATAAGGTGTCAGCATAATGTTTCTGCCTAAATTATTTCTGCAGTTCAAACTGAATTGATATTTTCGGTATACTTTTTGAAGTGTGTAAAGTAATGATATATTCACACATGCTGCTGGTCAGTGTGGGCATGTCTACTTAAAGGCCAATATTAAAAGATGGACACTTGTTTTAACATTGTCATTTTTTAAAACATGGTTTGGAAATTCCGACCGTGTGGCATAGTGGTTAAGACTTTGAGGCTGTGGGTTCCAATCTGACACTGTGTGACCCTGAGCAAGTCACTTCACCGGCCTGATGCTTTTAACTGGAAAGACAAAAAAAGTAAGCACTTGTATCTTAAATGTTGTAAGTCACCTTGAATAAAGGCTTCAGCCAAATAAGAAGTAATTTATTAAATGCAGTGCTAACTATCGGTATACTTTTAATAGCATGGAAAATCAGTTTTACATAACAGTTTAGATAACTTCAAAATTAAGCATTTAGAAAGCAGTAAAAATGCAAATTATTAAACTAAATAAAACAGATGGAAAATCATAACATAAGCCAAGATATATGACAATAGAAGTCCACCAGTCAAAAAAGTATATTTCTCCTTTGAATATGAATGGTATTAAATTTAGGTCATCACTAAATTACTGTCAAAAATACATTAAAGTGTGACATGTAGGTTTGCTATGCAAATCTGAAATTCATAAATAGCACATGTCTTGCCTTCATTCACATAACATTTATAGCAGTCACTTCAGTACAAGACAAATCTTGTCAAGCAGTTACTTATGGAGGAGTATTTTGGACAAAATTAAATAAATACAATTACTGTGAAATGTGACAATAAATAAAGAAAAAGAGAATAACATAGGAGTGTAAATAGAATATAGACTAGAACAGAATATTTTTGTTGCTTCTGTAGTTCCTCCAGCTGGAACACGAAATATGTCTTGAATTTAAAACTGTCTTTTTCCCACATCAGAGCTAAGAGGGTGGGCTCCACCAAGTGCTTTGTTTTAATTTGTGAATTGTCGTTCCACTGGACTTTGGCCATCAAATGCCACATTTACAGTAGAGATGTCACATGCAGACTCCTAATGATAAATTTGGGGCTTATAGACATAAAGGCACTGCTTTACACAGTAATTGTAGTCGACTTGCACAGTCAACTTTGAGCATTCGCATGAGTTGCCACAGGATTCCCAAGTCAAGAGAAGCACATACGACCGTATGTCCATTCTGCAGACGGATTTACCAATCAAAAAAACAGCACTCATTAGAGCCCGCCCTCTCGGCTATGACGAGTAAAAGTGACAGTTTTAAATTCAAGCCGTATTTTGTGATGCATTCAGAGGAAAATTAAATAAATAAACAATAAAAAAACTATTCTGTGACACATTTATTTATTTACGCTCACATTTCATGCTCTTTTTCTTTATATATTGTCAGATTTCGCAGTACCTTTTCTATTTGCTTATTTATTTTTATTTTGCCTATAATATTCCTCCATACTTGCTTTCCTAGGAGTAAACTATCTGAAATATTATAACAGGCTTGCTGTTGAAGGCTGTGGATATTAAGTTGGCAAGGCTGAACCTTTTTATGCACTCATTGTAGGTCTATATTTATAACTACAGTGTTAATGTCTTACAGAGTACAGAGATCCAAAAAATTTCTCTTGGGAGAAATATCTTGAAGAAACTAGCAGTCAGCCAGCTCCAGCCAGAGCCTTTAAGGTGGTAAGTCTTCAGATTGTACAAAAAGCTGATTTAAGGTTCCTGATTCACCATATGAAATTTGTTGGGGCACAGTCGGAAGTATTTGATCAACTTGGTTTTAAATGAAGAAATGGAGATGTGGCACGATGATATGCTGACTTACACAAAATTAACTGTCTTTACTAATTCACAGATTGAGGTACCAGCTTCTTGCATGCATTAATGATTATTGCAAATCAAATTATTTTTTAATAAAGTTTAAAAAAATGCTTTAGGGGATTTCCTTGTTGATATTTTGGCATTGGTTTACAGAAATAGCCTGTTAATATCTAATGTGTGTACAGGCCAGTGAGTTACTTATACTCTTGCACACTGATATATCATCTAAATGTTGAAATTGGTTTAAAAACAATAAAACTGAGGAACATGTGTAGTTTTACAAATAATACAGACATGTGGTCACACTCTGAAAAGGGAAGTATGCACCCAAATCTTATTCATAGTCTAGCAGAAGCTGACACCAAATAGGTGCTGTTTAAAGTGGAACTTACATTTACATCATTCGATGGAATTTGTGCAAGGAATAATTATTTTTCCTTGTTCAGTATGTCATTTAAATTCTCATTTTAGTGAGGATTTTATCTTCAGGATGTGTCTCATCATATATTTATATAGTAGTATGATTGACAGTGATATTTTAAGACCTGAGCCTTCATTTAGTTAAATGTACACAATTCTGTCTGCAGGCTCATTTCTCTGTGGCCATCACTACAGGGTGGTCCAGATCTAATTATGCAGATCCAGATCGTCTGGATGACTTTGATTTATGCGGGGATGATTCCAGTTCGGTGTGAAGACGATTCTTCATGTCGTCATTTGTCACACTTCTCGATGATCTGGGATTTTTCGGGTGATTTACTATGTAATAAACTTAATAAGTTATAGTGTAATGAAAATTGCATAATTAGATCTGGATCACCCTATACATAAAAATCACATCTGCTAATGAAGTGCTTTTTTCATGCACTGTGTACATTTTATTTCTTGATAATTTCAATGTGCTTATTACTTGTGGTCTAAACCTTGTACATCTATTACAGAACATTAGTGATGGACCCTCAGAAACAGAACTTGCTCCTTAGGGACTATTTAGTCTGTGTTATTAGTATATGGAATATGGAGTTGTGCGAGATATTGTGCATCCTACATAGGATGTGAGTTGTGGATTATGCAATGAGGTTGAGACCCAGAAGGACCATCTTTTTTTTTTTTTTTTTTTAAACAGTACAACACCCTCTCGGCTCTAATATATTTTTAATCTTTCAGTTCTAGTTTCTAATGTGACTATTCATCATTGAGCCTCTCTAAATGTGGAGCTGGAGGTTATCCTGGCAGCTTCAGGTACAAATCAGAAACACCAGCACCCACAATGCCTCATACAGGGCAATAAGACATACATAAGACAATGTGTCCGCCTAGGATGTGAGCACAGGACCTGTAAAGTGTACTTTTATTATGTTACATGATTGTATTTCATTTAACAATATTTGTACCTGTAAGATGTCTTTTGAGTGATTTTTTTTTTTTTTGTATGTCCTAAACCCCATCAGAGACCACACCATGGTTTTCAAGTGAACATGAAGCTAGAAGCAGTGGATAAGAGAAATCCAGTTTTGATCAGAGTGGCTTCAATTGAGGACACGGATGACCACCGTTTAAAGGTAAAAGAAAAAATAAAAGTCCAAATTAGCATAAGCAATTCTAGGTAGAAGTACACAAAAATTAAGAATAGTTGTGTCAACTATAAAAATGTATGCTTCAGTTTAAATGTTTAAAACATAAGTATTAGTAATTGTACTAGAAATGTATATATTTTCACCCTCTATGAAAACTGTCTGTTGTTTGAGTGAAGCTGTTTTTAAGATTTGCATTCATTTACCTATGGCAGATCCACTTTGACGGCTGGAGCCAAGAGTATGACTACTGGGTAGATGCTGATTCTCCAGATATTCATCCAGTTGGCTGGTGTACCAAAACTGGACACCCACTGCAAACTCCCCACGGTAAGAGTGCAGTATTTATTTAGCTGCCATTAATTACATTGAGTTGTTTTACGAGTTAATTTAATTTTGCTCCTATAAAACGGACTTTGAATTTGCTGGTGTGTTATAGAAGTATAATTAATGAGTTGTACTAATTCTTGTTTAGTGCTTTTCACTGAGTGCAGATGTTTAAACATTTACTTACAAATTATATGATGACAGTAAATTAATAAACAGTGCAACATTTACAAATATAAATGCACAGATTCAGTTATACAAGCAATAGTCATAATTCTCTCAATTCAGGTTATCTCTACAGGTGGATGAGCATTTCTTTATTTTAATAAATTAAATTGGACACTTAATGGAAAGGAAATTGATTCCTTAAAAGTGCAGTAATAGGATACGATACAGTTTATTGTTATATAGATGCAGATTCTCAGGTAAAATGCAAGTATAGATTATAGTAATAACTAAATGCAAAATCAGCAAATACAGCAGTAGCTACCATTACTCACTTATATGAGATGCTGAAAGTGCCACCCTTTTTCATTTACACATTTAATTTAGAATTTAGTCTGTATTCTTTGACAATACCCCTCTGAAGCACCCATTTTCTGGGATAGACCCTTCAAATTCCTACACCTACAGTCTTTGTTATGTGACTAATAGTGGTATACTTGCAACAGGCTAAGAGGAACAGTATGACATCATCTCTAATTAATCATCCACAGATAGCATTCTCAAATCACCTTAGTTCAAGGACTAGTGATTTATCAGCATTTGTTCTGTACAGCCATCAAATAGTAAGAAATATGTCTTAGAAATACTGTTTATACAGAAACATGAAGATGAACTAGCATAGGTATACAAAAAATGGTGTAAGTGTGTGGTATATGATCCATGCAGTATACATTGACAACAGGGGCTGAACAAATTGAGAACTGCCGCAAGGGAGGTCTTATGTCTTGGCTTCTCTTCCCACAAACAATCAGAAACTGAAAAAGGCATTCAAACAGTAAAAGCCAACAAGCGTGATATTAATGCAGTTGCATTAGGCATCAGACGCTTGCTATTTTCAGGCTGTAAGTCAGCATCTGGTGCCAACAAAGCAGAGCCTTTCGCTGATTAAAGTTCTATTAATAATCTTCCTAGACCACGCATAGCACAATTGGCTTGTGTGAAGGTGTAGCTTAGAAGGCCTGGTCATGATGTGTAGAGCAGTAGAACGGAAACTGGGAAGATGGATGTTAATTATGAGTAGCGGCCATGCTACTTGTGGAAAATTAATAATTATCATTATAATGCATATCACAAAATACAGGATGATAAAAGCCTAGTCTAATAACATAATTTGAAGAGAAATCAGATTTTACACATGAAATTGATCTCATTTTGAGAGCATTTCAATTGTCGTATTACTTAAAAATACTTATCTGCGTCGTTTGGAACATGACAAGGATACTTTGTAAAAGTTGATACTGTATGCAGTTTAAATGTAGGACTTGAAGGAGAATTACATCATACTAGGTGACACATTAACAAGAAAAAAACTTGGTTTATCATTGAATTTTAAGGGACAGTCTGGATGTTTAAAAAAAAAAAAAATGCACAAAAATTTTCAGCAACAGTTTCTTATGATTAATGTCCGGAAATAATAATTTGGAAAGTGTTGTATTACAAGTATTTTTTCATGTGTTTGTGTGTGTGTGTGTGTGTTGAATTAAACTGATAATACATCATGCATTGTAGCGGACTTCTTTCGGCTGTATTTTTGGCTAGAGCTATCAATTCTGTTTTTCGTAGGACCGTCTGATGTTCCCAGTCTTCCTGGGCAAGGATGTCCCACACCAGGATGCCATGGAATTGGACATATAAAAGGCCCTCGCTATGGCACACACTACACGTAAGTTTCTGAGGCAGTCCCTTTTTTGTTTTCACATATTTTAAATCAGTATGGAGCTAATTAAAATGTTTCAATGGTGGGCACCCTCAAACACATGGGATTGGTTAATACATACTGAAAGTTGGGGCCTCACCTTTAAATTCTTCGCACATGGTTACTGGTAAACATCTTTGGACGGGAGGTTTCCCAGGTGAGCCGCTTTCACCATGTTAGAACAAAGTCCAGTGCAGGTCCTGCTCTCCTGCACTGCCTTTTAAAAACTTAATTTGTAGAGTTCCTATGGAGCCATTTAGTTGTGGTGTAACAAGGTAGTGTAGGTAGATTGTCCTGTTTAGTAGAAGTCCGTTATTTCTGGTTGTAACAGTGCAAAATATGGTAAGAACTAGGGCTGTCAAATCGAATGTTACTATTTGAGTAGACTTTTGAGTGAATTTTAAAGCAAAGGATATGAATGTAAACAAATCTTTGTTTATTTTAACTTCCTCTCATTTTGTTATCATATTATTTCAGATGTGATGCCCAATATTGCATATTTTACAGATCTGTTTTTGCACATCACTTCCGTGCTCCGCCTATTTGCCTTTTTGAATCGTTAGCTTGTATCATCATCATTAAAATGGACAGCATTCTGCTTCCAAAACACATACGTTCACAATGCATTTTGGGACAGATATGTCTGTCCCATTGTCCACTGTTAAATCTACAGGTGTGGTAATAACAGATTTTAAGCAGTTATTGGGTATGCTGAAAGACGCTTTTGATTCTGAGATCCCTAACTTACTGTTGAACATCCTTTATGGTAAGGAAACCTGGCTTCCTTTTGTCATTAAATACAATGGAAGGTAACTGACATACTGTATATCTGAGTCTTTTCAACATCAGCAATGCTCATTTTGCCACCACAACAACCCACAGTTTCACACACAGTCCACCTCTCAGAAGACTGTCGACTTGCCAATCAATGCCTATAGCCTTGAGATGGAATGGAAAAAGACTATTCAGGTCATCTGTATTACATTTTTGCTTCAACTTGACCGATTGCTCCCACTTGCAGCACTTGGTTAGAGTCCATTTTAAAGTATCAGATCAACTCCTGCATGTTCTGTTTTTTGACTGCTAATTTTTTACTCATTGAAGTAACTATAGCATTTGCTTATAGTGCTTTACTTCAAAAGATTTATTCTATGTTATTTGTTAATTTAGTAGCTTCCTGATTACTTCACATAAATAATTGTATTTTTTGTATAAGTTAATTATCCCTTGTGTTTTGAAGTGATGAATGACAAGAATTTCTAAACTCACGTTTTTATGGGCAACAAAGAAAAAAAATAGAATAAAACGGTGCTTTATGGTGATCAGAGCTGGACCATAGCAAACATTATGAAAATGTCTTTTAAAAAAAAACAAATCTCCGTCAACACTACAAAACACATGGAACAAGCTAAATCTTTAAAAAAAACTACTAGTTGTGCTACCCGCCCAAGATGAGTTGAAATTTAGGTAATCAACATAGACCTCAGTATTAACGTGTGCAATGCATATGTCTCTGTTACACAACTTCTGGTATGGAATTCCTAAAAGCAGTGTTAATGTTTGTGATGCGCCATCTATTGGAATGATACAGACATAGCAACTGGACAGACACACAGATGCTTGTCCTTTAATTCAGGTGGATCATTTTTGGGTGGAATATTACTTTAAAGCTTCAGTCTTACTTTAAATATTTTTTGTAATTTGTATTGAGTAAGGATGTTTGCTAAATATGCATTAATAATAAGAAGTAAATATGTAAAGATCATTACAATACTACATTTAACATATTCGGTTATTTCATTTGTAAACCAAGTAAAGACTCACAGTACCTTAATTTATATAAAGAGAGATGGGTAAGGAACATTGTGGTCTGACCTCTACGAGCTAAAAGAAGCATAGCTAGGAACAATTGTCTAAAGACGCGTTGAATGTGCTCGAGAGACCACAAGTGATTTTGTGCCTGGCTCCACTTTATCTTTAACCACATTACTTTGAAGGCTTTTCTTTGTTTTTAAATGTGTCTTTTAGGTCGGAGACGACAAACTTCATGCTTTACAGATGAACCAAAAAAAGTTAAAATAATTATAATACCTTATTTAAAAAAAACGGATACAATCAAAAATTTAAATGTACATGCAAGAATTTATAACCTACATTTAATTATATTTTTTTGTAATTTAATTATTCTAATTTGATTCTTTGGACAATTTCACTTTACTAGTAAGAACAGCTCAACTAGGCAAAAGCCAATGACAATTAATAATTATTAAGAAATGAAGATGGGTCAGTTTGGGGAAAAATATAAGAGCTTTCTTCAAGTGCCATCATAAAAAACATCAAGCACTGCGCTGAAACCACAGGAAAGCTGGGCCATGAGTTACTCTGCTGCAGAGGAAAGGTAATTAGAGACACCACCAGCCTCAGAGAAGGTCAGTTAACTGCACTTCAGATTTCATCTCTAATTAGGTGACTTCGAGCAACAGACACATCTCAACCAAGCAGCCATGCACTTCAGAACATGCAATCAACGTGATCGGTATTTAGATGGGAGACCATGTAGGAAAAGCATGTGTTTCTGCTGGAAGAGATGTTGGCGAGGCCAGTGGGGGACCCTGTACTGTAAATATGGTGCCGTCCTTCAGATGAGACATAAAACAGAAGGTCCGGACTCTCTGAGGTCATAAAAGATCCCTGGGCGCCTGTCATAAAGAGTAAAGTATTTCCCGATGTGCTGGCTAAATTGCCCATCACTGTCTGGTCATTTGACTTCCTAATCATCCCCTGTCTGTAGCTGGCTCTCTCTGTCACCTCTTCACCAACTAATAAGTAATGTGTAGTGAGCGTACTCATGAAAAGTAGCCGCCATTGCATCATCTTTATGGATGCTGCACATTTGTGATGGTTCAAATGACTCCATAGAACCGCTTTCAGCTCCTTGAAAAGCACTCTATAAATGCAGTGTCTTCTTCTTCTTCTTTAACATTAATTGCTAAGGGGAGACAGTGGGAATTGTGCCTTCATGGTAGAACTACCACAAACAAACTACTACTAAAAGAAACAAATTAGAAGAAAAGACTTGTGTGGGCCTAGAAGCACAGGCAGTAGACATCAGACTAGATTAAATTGGTGCTCTGGTCTAATTAATACAAATTTGAGATTTGGTTAACCTTTGTGAGAAGGTTAGTGGATGATGTCTGTTTGTTAACTTCCTGCCAGTAAGAATGATGACTTGGGGGTGCTTTGCTGGTGACATAGTTGGCAACATATTTAAAACTGAATACACCCTTAACCAATATACAGTACTATCAGAAAAGTCTTCAGACCCCCTCCACTATGTTCACATTTTGTTGTGTTGCTTCCTTATGCCTAAAATCATTTAAATTTAGGCCTCTCAAGGACAATATCAAAGTTGTTCCCAGGCCACTCCTGTGGTGGCTTTGCTATGTGCTTAAGGTCAGTGTCATGTTGGAATGTGAACCTTTGGCCAAGTCTGAGATCCAGAGCAGGTTTCAATTAACGATTTCTCTGTACTTCAGCTCCTGCACAACCCTGTGCAGTTTCCCAATGCTTGCCACTGATAAACAACCCCACCGCATGATCCCCTCGGCATTATGCTTCACCGGTGGAGTGGTGTAGCACAGATGGTGAGGGGTGCCTTGTTTCCTCCAGACATGATGCTCAGTACTAAGGCCAAACAGTTCAGTCTTGGCCTCATCAGACCAGAGGATCTTGTCTTTTATAGTCTGAAAGTCCTTGAGGAGCCTTTTTGCAAATCCCAAAAAGTATTTGTCTTTTATTGAAAAGAGGCTTTTGTTTGCTCAATTTGCCATAAAGTCCATATCAGTGCAGTGTTGCAGTAATTAATGGTCATCCTTCTGGACGTGTCCCCCATCTCCTCCAGAATAACCATGAGGTCCTTGGTCACCTCTTACCATGGCCCTTCTCGCCCACTTGCTTAAATTTACCAGTTGGCCAGCTCTAGTTAGGGTATTGGTTGTTCCATTTAAGAATTATGGAGGCCAATGTGTTCTTGGGAACCTGCAATCCTGCAATAATTTGTATAGCCTTCTCCAGATCTGTGCCTCAGCACTGTCCTTCCTCTAAATTCTGCCGTCAATTCCTTCGATCACATAGTTTGGTTTTTGTTTTGATACACATGGGAGTTTCCATGGACAAGTTTGTGCCTTGCCTAATCATGCCCAGCTACTTGAATTGGTCACTGGTGAGCTCCGAAAAAGGTGTGGAAACAGATATCTAAGTGAGCCAAATGTCAAGTGTCCTACCAAAGAACCTAAATAACTGCATCAATGTGATATTCAAGTTTTTTTATTTTTAATAAATGTGCAAAAATTTCTAAAATCCTGCATTCTGCTTGTCTGTCTGGAAATTTAGGTGTATTTAAAAAGTTTTTGCACAAGGATGCAGTATAGCAGAATGTGAAGAAAGTGAAGGGGTCTCATTATCTTCTGAATGTCCTACCACAGCATTCTGCAGTGGCCCACTGTCCCATCTGGTTAATGTAAGCTGGGCTGTTGTCTGTTTTTGAACAGGACAATTACCCAAAACATACCAACAGGCACAGCAGATGACCTGGCCAGTTGAGATGGTTTGGGGTGAGTTGGAACAGAGAGTAAAGGGAAAGCAGCTAGCAAGTGTTCAGCATGTGTGGCAGTTCTTTTAGGGCAGGTGGAAAAGCATCCCAGGTGAGACCCCTGTTTGAGTAGGTGTGCCCAAACCTTTGACTGATACTAGTTAGTATTTATACACAAGATAATGTAAATGGGTGTCTTACCTCCATTTTACTTCCAAAAGACATTACAACATTTTACAAAAGGGTCAGAGAGTAAACCATCTTGTGAACTTGACTGATTAAAGCTGTCAACGTTTCCTATGTGTCAGAAGAGCCATTTGATTAGTTGAGGCTTACTTATGCCAAATGTGTTTCATCATTTTCCCAACAGAGATGGAGAGGCTCTAAAATGTATCTGTTGTTAACTATGATGACTAAAGCAAAGTGTTATTCATCTTTGTGAGTGAATAATCATTCCATAACATAATTGAATAGAAAAAGAGACAAGTGCAATCTCTCTGTGCCACAGCTAAACATTTTATGATCTACTTTTAGTATTTCAGTATGAGGTTAATTTTTAAAAGTGAAGTATCATGGCTGTATATATGTTTATTTAAAAATATGTCTTTATAAAGACTTAGCAGGATGTCTTCTTTTGTGTATATAAAATATACCTGTAATAGCAGCAGGGTTACTTATAACAACATCAGGGTTATAAGTAAGCTGGCACCTATCCCAGGAAGCATCAGGAATATAAGATAAGAACAACCTTGGGACATAATTCTAGCCCATTGCAGGATGCGTGTTGTTTTGTTCTTTTTCCCTTGCGTATGGTCACAGGTTCTGGCAAGTGACCAAAAGAATGAGAACACAAGTGCAAAATTTGTTTATTGCACAGGGTAGTTGAGCTAACTCTTCATGAAGTGGTGAGGACCTTAGCAAAACGGGAAGACCTCAGAGTAGAACTAATGGTCCTCTGTACCAAAGGAGACTTTAAGGTTCTCTGGGAATTTAGTTAGACTGACCCATGGAGAGGTGTAATGTGCATAGATAACCTGAAGAAAACTCGGGACCCACTGAAAGAATTTTGTCTCTCTTAGCCTGTGAGTGTCTAGAAGCAGATGAAAGAGATTTCTCAACATATGGGTGCCTGGTCTGTCCAGCTCATCATGTCACGACTGTGACACAAATCAGGAGATGTGGAGTGGACATAAACCGGTTTTCCATGTGATCTCCAAACTTATCCTGGCATTTGTTTTACACTGACAAAAAGATGTCTATACTTTCCTAGAAAAAATGGGTGTCAAGTATAGCAGTTAGCATTTTACAATGTTCTGTACATCAACATTACTTGCAGATTGCTTGCCACTTCATTGATTTTTTTTCTTGATTGCTTTTTGTTTTTTCAGAGGACCAAAGAGAATGTTACAGGCTGTACCATCAATTCCAATGCAAAGTGGCATAACAAGTGGTATTTTTGTGAAATGAATGCGAAAACATACACCTCTAACAGATGTCACTAATTTTCACCTGTGAATGTGCCCTTGGCACACAGAATTTGGATCACTATACGCACCTTGTATGTTTGACCATTTCTTTAGGCATCTGCAAAGTGACATGCACAGCAGTAGATGATTAATAACACCCTCTGATGCCCTGAACCATAACAACACATAATCTGTTAAACAGGTGGGAGTATTCACACAACTCGTACAAACTCTGTGTTTAAAGTGAGTGGACTTGTTACCTTGCCTTTTCAGATGCGTTAGTATTTTACAATTCAAAATGTTAAGGCAGAAGAAATTTTTCAGTGAGACAATTTTGTGAACTGTAAATGGATGTTAAATGTGTTTTTCATTAAGATAGCCCAATGATGTGTCAACAGAAAGGTCCAGGTACTGCTGACCATAATTTTTGGAGTTGCTGTTGGGTACTGATAACATTTTACACTTGTCATCCACTCCTGGTTTGCTCAGTACTCAGTGTAAATGTTAAAATATGTTTCAAATCATTTTTCTCCCTATACATTGCTAAAATGTATCAAAGATGTTCCCAATTGGTGTACTGCTATGAATTTTAAGCTAAAAAGAATTGCAATATCATGTACATATAGATGGATGGACATTTACAGTATTTGTCCCCAGAGTGAAATTTGGCTGAACCTCTTTAAATAAATAGATGATATATATATGTACAGGGTGGGACAGGGAAAGGGGAAATTTTCAGTTGACATTCAATGCATGAATAAACATATTACAAAATACATTTAATGAAGAAATGTATTGTACAGGGCGGCATGGTGGCGCAGTGGATAGCGCTGCTGCCTCAAAGTTAGGAAACCCAGGTTCTCTTCCTGGGTCCTCCCTGCTTGGAGTTTGCTTGTTCTCCTCGTATCTGTGTGGGTTTCCTCCCACAGTCCAAAGACATGCAGGTTAGGTGTATTGGCGATCCTAAATTGTCCTTAGTGTGTGCTTGATGTGTGTGTGTGTGTGTGTGCCCTGCGGTGGGCTGGCGCCCTGCCCAGGGCTTGTTTCCTGCCTTGCGCCCTGTATTGGCTGGGATTGGCTCCAGCATACCCCCGTGACCCTGTATTTAGGATGTAGCGGGTTGGATAATGGATGGATGGATGTATTGTACAGAATATGCAATTAATGATGTTAATCAATGTTCATTCAATATTCATTTTATTTTTCGAAAAAACATCATGAAGGTGTTGTCCGTTTCTCCGTACACATTCTGACAGCCTATTGTGAAAATTCTGCATTGCTCTACGTAACATGTCGAGAGGAATGCCTGCGATTTCTTCTTCAATCATCCTTTTTAGTTCTGCAGTGGCTGCAGGACGTGTGCAGTACACTTGGTTTTTAAGATGTCCTCACAGGAAAAAATCACAAACAGTGAGATCTGGGGATCTCCGAGGCCATAGAATGTCACCGTTGTGTGAAATGACATGCCTTCCAAACAATCGTCGGATAGCTGCCATCAACTGTCAGGCATTATGTGAAGTGGCTCCACCTGGGCACTTCTTTTTTTAAGGTTGAATTTCTTCGAAATTATGCTTTCATGTTTTAATTGTGTGACCAGACTGGACACAATCATGACGTCCTAACTGGTAATGACGACGCAGCAGTCACACTATCACCATTCTTATAAAGGGCTTTCACAGCAAACACTCGTTGCTCACCACTCCACTGATCCATTATAACGAATAGCAAGGGGTTCTAAACAAGGTTGCGTTGGTCCCAAACAACTGCCAACACCCTGTTGCTAAATTTCCCATTTCCCTGCGCCACCCTGTATACAATATCACACTCACACACACAATGGTCTGAACACACCAGAATGCCTACAAAGAAAGAAAATTAAAAATAAAGAACCCTTCTGACTTGGCAGTCCCAGGCCCAGTGAGGCATTATGCAGGATATTGCTGTTGGTATAAAGGACCCTCAGTTGTGTTTCTTGGCACACTTCTGCTGAATAATTGGTTGGTTGAAAGTCCTCAGTGTTTTCTCTGACAGAGAGAAGATGTGCAGCATTGTTAATAATGCACTCAGTTTTGTTTTAAGTCTCTTCTTTGCTATTAGTTCCAAGGGTCTAGAGTGTGTCCCATAACTAAGCCTGCCCTTTTAAATAGCTTGTTGATTTGGTGGGCCTCTCTTGAAGCGATGTTACCAGCCCAGCACACCACAGTGTAATATGTACTGTATATCTACAGTGTTGGGTATGTGTTGGCGTATAAGACAAATGTCACTCAGCTCAAGATAGTGTTGTTTAGATTTTTTAGAATCTGCAGTAAAATGTGTTTTTCATTACAGAAATTTTCCCAAAGTGATGTGTAAAAGTTTAAGAGGTTGTTAATTTCTTAACTATTTCTTTATTTCAGGTCTTAAGCGGTGTTTGGCTTTCATTGATAAGAACTGATGTAGATTCTTTTCTTTAGGGCATAACACAATTTTGTAGTTGTTAAACGTGTCAGGAGAGCTTGATGGTGATCTTAGAGCCTAGTGTGCGAGCAACAGGAGTACAGTCAACCCTCATTTATCGCGGTTAATCCGTTCCAGACTCTGCCACGATAAATGAATTTCCGCGAAGTGGGATTCTTTATTTATAAATTGAATATCTTCGCAGTTAGAGCATAGAAAACCTGTTTATGACCTTCTAAATACATTTTCTATCATTATTAGAGCCTTCTGGACATGAAATAACACCCTTTAGTCAAAAGTTTAAACTGTGCTCCATGGCAAGACAGAGATGACTGTTCCGTCTCACAATTAAAAGAATGTAAACATATCCTCCTCTTCAAAGGAGTGCTGTCAGGAGCAAAGAATGTCAGACAGAGAGTGAGAGTGAGCGAGAGTGAGCGAGAAAAGCAAACAATTAAAAATCAGTAGGGCTGTTTGGGCTTTTAAGTAGGCACCACTGGACAAGGCAGCAATGTGAAGGTAGTCTCTCTTTTTAGAGGAGCGTCCGTATCCTCTAGGCCAGTGTGCGAACACCCCCTCTGCTCACACCCCCTCCGTCAGGTGCAGAGAATGCCAGAGAGAGAGAGACAGAGACAAGCAAACAATCAAAAATCAGTACGGGCTGTTTGTGCTTTGAAGTGTGCGAAGCACCGCACGGGAAGCATATCGTATATCATTGAGGAGTTTTATGTAATATGTAATATATGCTCTGATTGGGTAGCTTCTCAGCCATCTGCCAATAGCATCCCTTGTATGAAATCAACTGGGCAAAGCAACTGAGGAAGCATGTACAATAAATTAAAAGACCCATTGTCTGCAGAAATTCGCGAACCAGTAGAAAAATCTGTGATATATATTTAGATATGCTTACATTTAAAATCTACGATCTAAGTGAAGCCGCGAAAGTCGAAGTGCGACATAGCGTGGGATCACTGTACTGTACTTGAAATGCCAGAGTGCTTCACAAACTGTTTCTCAGTTAATTTAGGAAATGTGCCACTTTATTAAGAGTTGCTTTTGTATTCTTTTACTCTTTTTTTGAATCTGTCCTGATATTATTTTGCCTTGAAAGTGATGAGACAAGGACTGTCTGGTGTAGAGCAGGATGATTGCTGTCTTTTGTAGTCACTGGTGTTTTTTAATCTATATATTCTTGCTTTCTCAGCCTAGTAAGCTGCCCATATTCTGAGATGAACTTGAACAAAGAAGGCCTCCTGCAGGACCGCTTGAGTGGGGAGAAGCCCTGTGTGTTGTCAGGATCTCAGAAAACGAAGAAAACTGATGGACCAGCAGCAGTCCCTGCTATACAGGAACTGGTTGATGGATCACCTCACTCCAGGTCAGCTACTTGAATTGACACGAGGGAGCAGAAAACTTAAGTTGGAATGCAGAGTAGTGATTTTTAACAAAAGATTTTGTTGGACAGTTGTGCCCACATCAGGTTAATTTGGTTAATTCTTTATGTGGCTGTTATAATTCAAATGTCTTACACTGCATATGTTTAGTTTATTAAAGTAATGCCAGTATCCATAAACTAAAATTTATAAAAATAAAATTGTTTTCATTGCTGCACAGTGGAGGCACTGCTGTCATGTTCCAGGTGCTCTCTAAGTGGAGGTGGAAGTTTTTCTTGTGTCCACAAGGGTTTCCTCTGGGTGCTCGAGTTTCATCCCACAGTTCAAAGACATGCAGGCTAGGCGGAATGGCAATGCTAAATTGGCCCTAGTGTGTGCGTGTGTTCATCCTGTGATCACCCTGTCCGTGGATTGCTCCTGCTTTGGGCCCGATGCTTGCTGGGATAGGCTCTAACTTCCCTGCAACCCTGCTTAGAATATTACTCTCTTGGAAAAAGGAAATGAATACATTATTTTCTACTGGTTTTATAGAGTTATTACTGTCATGTGTATAGAGTATTGATGAACATATTAAATTACTGATTCAATTTAATGACAATTAAGAGCATTCATTTGGCAAACGTGGAAACATCCAACCCTCCCCCTAACCTTGTTTCATTATCTAATGGCCAATACCTTATACAGATATTTTATGGAAGCCATCAAGTTTCCTGCTTTATCTCCATTACTTTCAGTTAGTTTCATTTTCTGATGACTCTTTGTCAATGCTTTCTGGCTGCAGTCTTAAACGTACTTCCCCTCAATTTCCACTGGTATCTCTTAAGTGGGTTCAATGAAAAGAGTCCTGCTGGCTCAACTACACCGCAAATTTTGTAGACCTGGTTTATATCTTTATACTTTGTACTTAATTCTCTACAAAATCCCCATTGTTTTCATCGTTGATTCTCTTCTAGTAGTTTGAAGATCTCTTTGCAGTAAAACTCCATTCCAGTCTGATCACACAATGCCCTTTACAAGACCTACTGCCATTTCCGTCTTTGTCACCTGCTGATTTTTTGCAATGAGTTCAATGATTTTTTTTGTTCTTCTTTTTCCCTGTTGCTTTCAGCAGAGGCAGTTTGGGAATGACCACCCTGAGCTGTCCTGCAATACCATACTTTATTTTTGTGTTTTATCTGTCTTCTGTCAATGCTAAGACCTATACAGGTGTCATTATCAACATATAAAGGCCATGCATGAATATTACTGGAAATGTCCTCCTTTACAAGAAATTCGATCATTGCATGTTGGTGAAACTGTTTTTGGTTGCCGTTTTCTTGTCCTGAACTTTGAAGCCATCATTTTTCATTGTAGGAGGCAGAGATTAAACAACTTTACAATGCTGCTCACTGTCCAAGATGTTCATTACTTTTGTACTTGTGTTATTGATAGGACTGCTGTCCCCATTTGCCTTGTCTTCATGGTGTACATAACATTTTGCTTTAGTTATTTTAATGTAGCATATTTTATTCAGATATGAAATCCTGTTTAGTACCGAGGTCAGAGTTTAATGAAGAGTTCTGCAAAGTTTTTCTCCTTTTTTGTTAATATTAAGAATGCCTCAAACTCCACTTTGCTTTTTTATATTTAGAAATCTTTAGGACCAGTCTTCAGAAAAAAACGCAGAGAGCAGCATTACTGTCATAAACAGATCAGGACATAAACTGTACACTGTCTGTCAAATGAGATTTCTCTTTCATTATCGGCTACTTCATTTGGGATGACCATTAGCCCAGAGAATTTATGATGATTATTGAACTATTACAGAAGTAGTGCTTGGTTTTTATTTATGAGGCATCTTTATTGAGAGGTGTTAGGGTGCTTCTTAATAATATCTGTATAATTTTAATTTTGTTAGAAATTCCTGGAGCATTGACAGTGAAAGGTCGGGTCGCAGTAGCGTACAAAGTCTTGGGGAGAGCATTGAAGAAAGACTTGAGGGTTCTTGTGAGTCTACAGAAAATGGCGTAAACGTCAAAAGGTAGGAGGGATTCCATCAGAATGTTTTCTTACATATACAGTGCAGTTCAGTAAAAAGATGTCCTTACATGTTTAGGTCCGGCCACCCCCCCTTGTGCTTGAAGACGCAAGTAGTGAAACAGGAACTGGGAGATGGAAGAGGTAAGGATTTTGTTTCCAGTCCTAGCAAATTCACTGCATGTATGGTTTCTGATGAAACAATTCACTATTAATAAAAACATAAGTTTGACAAATTTGAGCCCAATCAGTGCATAAAGCTTATTAGATCAGCTAAGAGTGAAGCTGTGCCAATATGTCATCCAGATACTTTCCAAAGTTCTCAAGCGTTCTGCTTCAACTACACGACTATGTAGTTTATTTCAGATACCCGCAACTCTTTATGTGAAGAAGAGCTTGCTGGCTTATTGTCCTAAATGCACTTCCCAAAGGGGTGAGTTGCAGAAGATAAGATAAACTCGACTCACCAGGCAATGCTGAGAGTTGACCTCAGGATGTTGTTTACTAGATGGGTGCTCTGATCTTATGTGGAATATTGAGACTCTGAAATTCACAATTGGACTAGGATTAAAATGGCAAATTGTACAGCTTTGTACAAACTTTCCCAAACACAACTTCAGTTTCAAGTGCAAATGTATGTTAGAGGCACAGAAGCTGACAGGAGTGTTCTCTTTATTGACTTTACTTTCATCTGTCCATTAATGTAACACTTTGTGTAATTTTCCTGTTGCCATTAAGCTCTTCCTTTTCTGGCTCAGGTGACTCCTCATTAAACATTTTAGCCACATGTAAAGACGTAGCATTATTGTATGTTATATTTACACTATAGTTTAATTCTGCTGACTTCCAACTGCTCTGACGAAGGAAAAATTAGGAGGGCAAGGAATCATAAAGTCATTTGATTGTGTAATAAAAGATTCAGTGAGGGAAGCAAGAGAAATCATTACCAGAAAAACATTGAGCACACCAATCATCCAGCAGTCTGCTTCCACGAAGATGAGCTTACACCCCAGGGTACAGTTGTCTCGGTTTGGCCTGAGTGTGTTATCTGTTTGACGTACTGCGTGTCAGATATTTATGACAGAGTAGTTCATCTTGTTTATTATATAGCACCTTTAATAGTGAGGTCCCAGGATGTTCAACAATGTGCTGCACTAAAGGGATAGTATTGAGGTTTGCAATCCAGTTTGCCCGTTAATACAGTAAACAATAAAGCTGGAAGGTCAAATTGTAGTATTAAGTGAATAGCAGAATATAACAAAGGTTTGAAAGTTTTGAAATGAAAATGGATCTTTAATACAACTGATGTTGTACAGCTGGTTGTTTTCAGCTTCAAGTGTC
This sequence comes from Polypterus senegalus, assembly GCF_016835505.1. Lineage (NCBI taxonomy): Eukaryota > Metazoa > Chordata > Cladistia > Polypteriformes > Polypteridae > Polypterus > Polypterus senegalus. The sequence goes on along the minus strand of NC_053170.1, from coordinate 31,336,186 downwards.
AACCCGAGTGCACTGCACATTGTAGAGGAGAGTACTTAATGACGGCCATGCCGGAAAGACGCTTTGCAGTCTGTCATAGCGAGACACACAGACTCCAGTTGAAACGAAATGCTTATTGAAACAAAATGTTGTGGGAATCTTGAACAGTGTCACTACTTAGTTAAAGCAAGTTATCCAATGGCTTTGAAAAAACTTGGAATGAGATTGAAAAAATTGAGTGTTAGCTTAAAAACAAATCAGCTTGATTGTTTGATATTTATAAAATTACCAATTGTGTATATACATTTTAAAGACAGTGTTGTTGGAATTTCAAACAAAGATTTGAGTGAAGCCAAAGTTCATGTATTCATTTCAAATTCCTTTTTTGTACATTTTTATTAACAAGGAAAGACAGGAAAGATAGAGTAAATAGTGCAATGGATATAATAGAAAATCATTTTTTATTTTTAAGCCAAGTTATTCCATCTTTATATCTAAACAATACAGATACTTTGGGCATTTATTACATTAATTTGCTTTATTTTGTTATATTTCAGCAATATGATTGGCTCCAGTAGACCCCCCGTGTCCCTGTAATTAGGATATAGCGGGTTGGATAATGGATGGATGGATAACATCTGATTCTGTTGAATGCTGATGTAGCAAGTGTAATTGTAGAGATCTGGAATAGATAAGTTTGAACAGAGAATGGATGTTCTGACACTTGGTGTAGGTGACATGTTGAGTAGAGATGGAGATGTTGGTATAGCACTGATAGCGTGGGTGAGAGCTGAGTGGAAGAAATTCCTGTAGCTGCCATTCAGCATTGAAGAAAACAGGAGCAGTATGCTGTATTGAAGTGAGACATGGACAGTGAAGGCACAACATGATGCAAAGGTGAAAAGAATAAAGATGGGAAAAATCGGGTGTCGGAGTGAGAGAGAGAGAGAAAAGCTTAACGTGGAAGGAATGTCTGTTATACTGAGGAGAAGCAGACTACAGAGGTTTGGGCCTGTGGTGTGAAAGGCAGGAGGATGATTGGGTGAAGAAGTGCACCAAGATGGAGGTGGAGTCAGAAGATGATATGGAAAGAATGCATCTCACCCAAAGGATGCAAAGTGTGGAGGAAAGAATATACTGGGGGCAACTGGCTAATCTTAGTAAATGCAGAACATGGCCATTGAAACGATGAATTTTCTAAGCTCAGAAATACGGGGTTTTTCATTATTGAAAGTTTCTTACCTCAGCACTTCACAATCAATTTAAACTTGGCATTTAAATGTTACAGTTTTAACAGATTCATTGCAGCTTATATCAGTTTCACGCCTTCCCTTTTCTATTTGTTTTCTTTTCAATTTATAATTCTGTAACAGGGTCTGTGTTCAGCCTGCCGCAGGCACTCCACGAATCCTCCTACATGCCTCCCTTTTCGTCCAATCCCAGTCATCGTATCCAGATGTGCTGGGAACAGCACTGCAAGCTCCTACCAGAGGTTTTGGGACTGACAGCCAAGCGGGTTGCTAAGTGGAGCATTGAAGAGGTAAGTGATCAGGTTTGCTTAAAAACAAAAACATCCTAGGAGCCTGCCCTAATATACAAAGTACAGGAGAACACAACTTCCTAAAAATCAGCTACTAAAAAAAAAAAAAACAAGTGTTGATGTGTATTGCAAAAAAAAAAGGTCCTTTACATCTATGGAAGAAGCTGCCATTGCCATTTCTCAATTACACCTGTCATGGTGCCTTCTGCATTGTGCTCAGGATTTGATTTTCTTAAAAGAATTGCATGAAAGCACTCCACCAGGTGGAATGATGGGAAATATACTCTGATGTAAGCAGGCTAATTTGTATTCAATGCAATTTTAAACAATATTTCTCTATCAACATTCATGTAAACACATTCACTCAGCCTTTTTTTCAGTACGATTAATCGTCTGAAAAATTGCAAGGCAGTTTAGAGAGCAGACAGCTTTTCAGTACCAAATAAATAGAAAATGATCATAATAAAAACGATTTATTACTTGTATAGCCCAAAATTACACAAGGAATGCTGCAATAGGCTCTAATAGAACCAGTTTTTGGCAGTCTTCCAGCCTAAACTCCCTAGGAAGACAAGAATAAATTCCCAAAAAAAAAATACCCTTGTAGGGGAAAAAACAAAAGGAAGAAATCTTGGGAAAGGCAATTCAGAGAGAGGACCCCCACACCCCCTTTCCAGGTAGGCTGAGCATGCACTGGGTGTCAAACAATGGGTTAAATACAATACATAAAAGAGAACACAAGTAATCCTCTTCACAGAGCTGGATGGCCCATCTATCATGGCTACCTCAGGAATACAATGCAGGAGTATAATAGCAATAGTGCAAACTACAAAGCAAAATGCAAGATTAGATTATATCACGCACTAAATACAGAAGTACTGCATATGAGGATACAGATTTCTTTAGAGTCCTGGAGACCTGTTAGAAAAAAAAACTGTAATGCTGGCCAGATACCATCAGTGTACTGCACAGCAAGTATTTAAAGAACAATGGTAATCGACTGTGTGGCACTACATGAAGAAATCGATCATAGACTAGTAAAATAGAGAGTTCAGCAGAGCAAAGTGGCATGGAGGGTTTACAGTAGGAAGTGGCACCTGTGCCACAGGTGTGTGCTGTGTGGGTGGCACAGGTGAGCATTACATTAGGTCGAGAGTTGGTAAATTGCAGTAATGTGTCATGTGGTCTGGATGCATTTTTTTCAGCTGCTTTTCAAAGCAAACTCTACTTGAGCCTCCTCAATATAATGTTGTGTACTGTATTGCTGTATTTTCTGGAGACACTGTAATATTTTTATTTTTATGCTGTTCTAATCAGTGCTGGTTGCATAAAAATCTCTTATTACACATAATAAACAAAATTATCCAGTACTTTGAGTACATTTTTATGGACAAATATATATGCAACAGTAAAGATTTAAATAGCCATTGCAGTAATGTAATAGTAAAACTGGAACCAAAAAGCTAAGACTAAAACTCCAGATGGCTTTTAATACACCAAAGTGTTGCTTTTGAATGTCCTCCCTGTTACCTTCTGCTGCTGTGTGTGGCCTGCTAATGTTGTGCACGTTGACACCGACTCGCTGTTTTCATTCAGGTGGCATGCTTTGTGGAGGGCTTACCTGGATGTAAAGAACATGCATCCATCTTCCGAAATGAGGTAAGAAGGCCTTTCATCAATCAGTCAGTCATAAAAGTCATACATTTTTGTAATTTATTCCAAGTAGATTTGTAATTGTTTTCTTGTGTCAATCGGGAAGTAAGCATAAGATTTTGTATTTGTTCTTGGAAGTTGTAGAAATTAGTACAATACCCATTTTCTTGACAGCTGATAAATGTGCACCTTCATCTGTAGATTAAATATTCTCACAAACAGTAAAATGTGCATCTTGGCCCTTTTTGTTAAATTTGTTTTGACTTGTTAATATCATGCAGAATAATTATTCAGATAGAATGATTGCACTGCACTTGTTTTAACAGTCCAGCACTTGTGCCCAGGATTTTGAAGCCTGCCAGCCAGCCAGCCGTCCACTCATTTTTTGGATTCCCATATTCTACATCAGTGTTGCAGACAGCCAAACTCTTTTGGCATTTGTAAGCACAGGGCAGGATCGAGCCCCCGATGGCACTATTATAGACCACCCCTCATTCAGCCTAAGCAGCCCATCTCTGGGATGCATAATGAAAACTGGCATACTTGAGAAAGGTCTACTAAGACAGAGAGGAGAATGAAGTGCACATTCAGGGGTCAAGAACAATTCCAAGAAGCCATGCAGTGGCAGCACTGACCGCTCGAATGACCTCATGAATGAAGTATAACTGAAATCGGAGGCACTGTTCATTTAGTCACAAAATCCCATTAAAAGCTGTTGCTTATTAATATACTGTTGACGGATTGTGGGGAATTGAATCAATTTTTTTTTCCACTTTGCTATTTGTAAGATTACAATATACCTTTTTGCAAATTACATAAAATGCATATTTCTGAGGCAAGTAATTTGTATAAAATCATATGGAATCGCTTACTCACCTCTGTTCTACATGAATTATGATCCACCTGTACGGCGCACTGCATGATAATGTGCAGTGAACACACTTGACTTATATTTTTCATCCTCTTCCTCTGTACGTTTTAGTATTTGTTTGCTCAGAGGTTGATGCGCTTGCTGCTTCCTGAGCAGTTCTTCTTTTCTCCACCCTAGCGGCTGCATCTTCTCTTCTTTCGTTGGCATCTTTTCACGTTAAAACTGATTAAGTCAGTGTTTGTGTTGCAATTAATTAGTACGTTTTCTTTCATTTTTCACTGAAGCTGGCACTTAAGTCTTCAATCTGCCTCAAGAATAATTTAAGATATGAAGAGGAAGGGAAAGTGACGGTGAAGGTGGTAGGAATGAGAATGGCGCCCGTAAGCATACGTCACACGGCTGCCCTCTGCCAAGAGTTGATTCTACAATTAAATAAATAAAAAGGGGAATAACCTTGGAGGTCAACCATCACCCGAAAGCGGATAGTAGACGTCACATAGTGTATATGTATACCAAATTTCAGCTTAATAGGTCAAACGGTTTGCAAGCTACAAGTGATTTAAAATCCTGGACAGACAAACGGACAGCCACGTATTATATAAGAAGATTCTAACCTACTCACAGTGGACTCTTGTGTGGTGGTCCATAAGACCATAAGCACGTGATACAGCTGAAGGCTGTCTGGGAGTCCCCACCACTTTGTGTGAGAGCAGACACGTTTATGTTACCCAGCAGCCACTTGTACTGACAACCATAAAACCACCCAGTGTTTTCCCATTCTCTGCTGTATTCTTTTGTTGGTATTGAGCCATTTTCGTTAGTCTGTGGGAGACAAGCAAGTAATATCACATTTTGCTGCAAACTCCCAATAATAAATTTTGAAGTGGAACACATTCATCTTCAAAGAAACAGACATGTACGTACGTACGTAAGTACGTTCATTCACTCATTCATCTCCCAAGCCCGCTTAACCCAAAATGCATAATTTTCTTTGGAGACTTGTCACATTTGGTTTTAGAAATAACATTTTTGGTTACCTATACTTTCCAAGTAAAGTAGATAAATATCCTGCTGGAGAATGGAGCCATGATGGTGTTTAGCAAATCCTTCTTGGAATTAACATCAAACCACGAAATTGCCCCCTCACATAATGGATACAAAGTAAATCTTGCAAGCAAATGTTTTATAAGATTATTCTCTCTGGATAAAAAGTAACGGTACAATGTTATTTTCTTATCCACAGCAGATTGATGGAGAAGCATTCCTTCTACTCACCCAGGCCGACATTGTGAAAATTCTAAGTGTGAAACTGGGGCCTGCACTCAAAATCTACAATGCCATTCTCATGTTCAAGAATGCTGATGAGGAATGATGAACATTAGCCTGCCAAAGGAATGGTCCAACTTCAAAGATTGAAAGGATCCAATGCTGCATCGTGGTCAGTAGGAGAGAGAACCTGAACAAAATGACTGTTGTTGGGGAGAAAGGGAGGTTTTGAGTACATCTGTGGAAGTGCAAGAGCAAGTCAAATGGTCCTTGGTTGTAGAAATTTTTGCGTCCATGTACAGTTTGTAGAAATAAAAATTATATGAAAAACTTTTTTTAAACTCCACTTGATAATTCAAACTTGATTTTTTTAAGCCATTTACACTGTGCTAAGTCTTTATTGCTTTCTTTTTTATTAAAAAAATCATTCTTTCTCAATATAGTTTCCACACTTTTCAATACATGAATACCATCAAGTCTACAAGTTCCCCAAGGACTTCCCTTTCTGAGGTTTTTGGTTGATTTTAAAGCCACTTTTACAGAGCTTCCCTCCCATCATCTGTAAATTGATGATCCCTGTCAAACTGGTAATAATGAATTGCACTGACACGAGTTAATGTTGTGTGCCCACCTTGACCCCTCCATCCACCCCCCTAAATATTCTACAAATGAGCATGGATCAGATTGTGTCCACTTTGGGTGCATAGCAAATTACAAGTGACATTACTGAAAAGGGGGGGAAAAAACTACAGTACGTGTGTTTTGAACATGTGTGTACTTAATCTTGCCGTTGTATTCACTTTAGGTATTTCATATTGGTACGTTTATTCCCATCAATTTATTGGAATAATTGTGTTGCTTATGTGCTTACTGTGCGTTTCTGTGCTGTGTAAAATCGACTGCCCGAAATGACTTACAAATGAAATCCGAGATCAAAGCCGAGCCCACCTACAAGCCGGAGAGGACGAGGTCCGAGTCCGCTCGAAATCGTGTAGTTCCGTAGCCGTGCCGCTGCTGATGGGGACGTGCGAATGCGACTGTGTAAATGAAGTGTACACTCAGTCAAGTTGACTTCCAAGTGTGTTGCGGTGGATTGTCAGCAGAGCGAATCAGCGCAACTCTCTCTCTCTCTCCCTCTCTTTCTCTCTCTCTCTCTCTGCCAGCTAATGAAGGAGCCGAAGTCCCATTCTTTCATTCCGTCTGACGTGCGGCTTTTCGCAGAATCACAAGGGCGCCGTAAAAACACCCCAAGAGCCGGTGCCCCACGCCCCTAATAATACACTACCCTTCCCCCAACACCCCCACCCCCACCGCGCCTTCAGATGGCACTTCAGAACAGCGGCCAAGATGACAGCATGGAAAATCAGTCCGTAGGTGAAAGCGCTTTGCCGCATTTGAAGTCGGAGAAAGAGACGGACAGACAGAGGCGGAAAGTAGCGCAATAAAGCTGGAAGCGCTATGGTTCGGAGCAGCTGACACTCTTAAGGCAAGTAAACGGGATTTCTCTGTTCCCTTCCAACGAGGAGTTATCTTAAGGAATTTAGCGCACAGCAGCTAAATGTGAAAATTAAGCCGAAACGGACCGATCTCGCTTAGGATTTCTCCACTGCCGCGGGACGCTTTCAACTCTTGTCAGGAAAACAATGCAAATCTCCGCTATGCAGTTTCTACACGAAATGGAATCTAAACGGCACTCGGTGGCATTAAGGCTGCACAGTAACCCCACAGACAGACAGACACTTGTGGTGGACGCTGTCCTCCCGAGAAACTTTTCTATTCAAATCCGATTCCATATGAAGGTTTTCTCCACTGCAGATAAATCAGTACAGAAACAAAACTACGTTGGATGGGTTTTCAGATGCATTTTACGTCTGCAGCTCCACGACACTCCTGTTATTCGCTTGAACTCGCAAGTAGCGTGGGAGTGACAACAAGTTTGACCTAAAAACATTTTTTTATATAAAAATCTACACTTTCTAACAGGAAATGTTTGGGAGGCTGAATCAGAAGGCGGCTGCGCTCGCGAAAAAAAACGTCTGACTCGCTGCGCTTTTTTGGTCAAAGTAATCAAAACGTGTGCCTTTATAGTGCCCGGCAGCGCGACAAGCAGGCGGCCTTTCGTGTTTAGTAAAAGGGCTTAGCACAACTAAAACGAGAAATACATGTTACGCCTGGTTGTTCATGTACACAAAAAAACTTAAACCTGTCTAGAGAAATAAAAGTAATCTTTATATTTTTCGCGAATCTGTAGTTAGTATCCACCCAGCATCAAATTCTAACCTGCTTATTCAGTTGTGATCCGGTAAGCCGGGGTCTGTCCTGTCTTGGCACCCTTGGAGAGAACAAGCCCTGGACGGGGCGCCAATCCATGACAGTCCACAACTATTAATCAGTTAAACTTGCTGCACCATCGCTTAGATTTATAAAATGGAGTAAATAGTAATATTTAAAAAAATCAATATATGGAGTCAAACTGTCAGAAGCAGCTGCGGCACAAGCACCTTCTTGATTACAAAAACTAATCTTCAGGCTGTCAAAGATTTTATTTATTGTCACGGTTACAATATAATAAAACCGACAAAGCAACATTCGTGCACGACTTCACTGCGCAGATGACAAGTGACCTTCGGCAGCGGCGACCGATTCTCACACGCATTGGCAAAGCTGGGAGCAGGCGTGGGGGCGTCAAGCGTGAAACGGGGGTCGAACTGTGGAAGTACTGGAAGAGCCGTGACAAGGAAAAGGTAATACCTTTGAGACGTCCTCTTTTTTAATTTGAATATTTTACTAATAGGTTATACTGTAGAGCGAAAATAAATATTGATGATGTTACTCCTGAAATGATAAAAAGACCGCCGTCGTGCAAGTGTATTACGGGGAAAATGAAAACTGTCAATATAATTAATAGTCATCATCATCATCGTCATCGTCATTAAGGGCTAACTCACGCCCTCTTAAATTAACCCGAAACGCAATTGGAAAGACGTACACAGACGCGGGGAGAACGTGCGGTCGACCTCACCGACAGTGGCAGGGCTGATGATATTTGAATCGAAGTCTCAGTCTGTGTAATAACTGTGCCACCGTGCAATTTGGTCGTTTATTTGGAATACTGATATTACAATAGCAAGATCACTAGAATATTTTGCATACTAATGCAAAATACGGGGTATTTTTGTAACCCTTTTAACACCACTACTAAGTGGTGGGCGATGAGCCATACAACCTGTCAATGCAGCTTCAGTGTTAGGACAGACACCAGCTCTGAATGGGGTACCAGTCCATCTCAAGCACACACTCACACTTGGCAAGTTTAAAATCACCAATTACATCAAACACAGAGAATATGTGAACACCTTTATGAAGACAGGAGCAGAACCAAGACTTCAATGCACTGAACACACTTACAAATAATAAAAATGTGTTATCAGTCCAACCATTTGTAGATATGGGAAACCTGACATTGTTGTGGAAAGCCATACCATGAAGACCTCCAAGTATCTCATCAAAGGTATTTGAGAAATTGCCTGGACGGTATTTGCTAAGCCCTGTGACCCTGTAGTTAGGATATAGCGGGTTGGATAATATATTGATGGATGGATGGGTATTTGCTAAAATTTGTTGGGTTGAGTGGCATGTTCCTGTCAAATTGCTTATGTTATGATGTTCTGTATCTGTTAGACTAGTCGAATGACCTTGAAGACCACAATAAAAAACAGATAGCATCAGAAACTCCTTAAGCCACATTTGAACTGGCAGAATATCACAAGTAATCCAAAATTATACTCACACAGATTATATTCCAAACATTAAAGAGTTGTTTTAAACAAAAACCTGTTATAATAATGAGGTTACACGTGACAGTGTTGACTCTATAAACCTATTCAGTGTTATCCTAAATCACAAGTCAAAAAGTTCCAAAGGAAAAAAATAATTCTGATAATAAACAAAAACCCTTTACTCCCCTTTAACTTTCACAGTCTCATATTTTAAAAGGCTTTAAATTTAAGTGTTCAAGGAAGACTGAATGTGTATCACTTATGAGAAGATTAGAGTATGGGATTGGATTTACTGTTATATTGGGAGATGGTGATTCTGCACATATTATGGCGTAGGCAATACCATAAATAAGTAGAATTAACCAAATATAAAAATATAATTATAAAAGGAATATATAGAAGACAAAATAGTGAATGGGAAAGAACTAAAACCCAAAGTTCGGCATAAATATTCACATATCACCTCGATGTTTTCTCCAGATAAGATGTGACATCTAGAAGTTTGTGTAATATTCCACTACCAAGTGCTGGAGTTTTTATTTTCCTCTTCTCAGTTGGTAACTTGTAACATAGCCTACACTGTTTATAATGCTTATGTTTAAGATAGATAGATAGATAGATAGATAGATATGAAAGGCACTATATGATAGATAGACAGATAGATAGATGTGAAAGGCACTATATGATAGATAGATAGATAGATAGATAGATAGATAGATAGATGTGAAAGGCACTATATGATAGATAGATAGATAGATAGATAGATAGATGTGAAAGGCACTATATGATAGATAGA